>NC_059217.1:49703423-49711054 GCF_020615455.1 Coregonus clupeaformis
GGCTTTACTCTTGCAATTCATAGCTATAATAAACCAATGAGTGAGGCAAGTGTATTGTCCAATCAGTTTAGCTAGCTACATTACATTTTTGTGACACTGACTGCCCTATCTATTCATGTGTAACGCATGGCATGGCATGATAAGACAATGCATAAATAAATGAATCACAACCCATGATCAGCATTGTGACTTGGTCACCCTAAAATGTTCACATGGAAAGAAGACTGTTATTTGTCCCTAGGGATGACATCACACTTTTTCTATTTTACAGGATCAGTACAAAGGATGCTGTATGTGCTGGTCAGCGATGGTTCAAGATAATGATAGTTATTTTGTCGAGAATACCACGTAAACTGTATGGATAGTCAATAAGAAATGCTGACTAACACATTACACTCTTTCTCAATCTAATAGAAAGAGCGAAAATAACGTGTTGATAATTTCAGAATGCTGCTAAAATTACTTGAAAAATCCTTAGGATTGCATTAGGAATGTTGGACGTCACCCATGGGCACCAGTGGACAAACACTATTTCAGCACAAGAAGAAAAACAAAGAGGTATTGTGAAGGTTCAAAATTATCAAATGATTAAGACCTATCGCACTAAACTTAAATGGTATTTATATTATTTTTAAGGTATATAGGAACTTTTGCAAGCTGCAGATCCTGATTTTTTTTCTTCTTTTCAAAAAAATATGTAACTAAATCACGATTCCTGAAATCTAAAATATATAACAAAACAAACATTGTATGTACAATATTGAATGCATCTTTACTGAATAATGAATCATGCACAATTACCCATTTATGAATATACATGTGAATTAGACTACATTATAAACAAATCACTGGAGCCTGATGCGAAACCCTATCCAAGATTTGTATTCGATAAAAAAGGTTTGTTCAACACTAATATATATAAAAAATATATACTTTCATTTAAAAAATGTCCGGATAGGCTATAAAAACCAACTGACATGAATTTTCGTTTTGTGTGCTTTGGGTGAAGATTTCACTTCAGTTTTCTAGTTATAAGGTTTTACACTCTTCAGGCGCACGCAGCACAGATTACTAGAAAAGAGTGACCCCTTTCACACGGCTAACCCTGTCAACTGATCGTGTAGACATTGGGAACTATAGGAAACAAACCAAGTGTGATACATTGATGTGAGGGAGTAAACAAAAACATTTCCATGACAAAACATGCTCTGCACTTAATCTATCGCAGAATATGCAATCCGCTCCTTTGAATGCCAAGATAGGCATCGATACTGGAAAAATAACCTACCGTATGCCAACATAAATACATAAAAAAGTCAACGTATTGTCGTCCTATGTTATGAAGAAAATTGTATTAAAATGTATTGATGAAAATACTTTCTAAAATTCCGAAACATAATATGATGTAGAGCGTGGTATGTTCAACATAATTACATTGCTTGCTATTTTACATTTGTACATCTTGTGTGCTATGCCTGTGTGTGTGTGTGTGTGTGTGTGTGTGTGTGTGTGTGTGTGTGTGTCTGTGCGTGTGCGTGTGCGTGTGTGTGTCTCTCAGAGAGAGAGAGGGAGAGAGAGAGACAGATCCACACCAACTGATGAGGTTGCGTTTAAAGAAATACCCTTTTTAATTAATATAATATTTAAAAGCATATTAATATAGTTTCAAACTATAGTTTCTTGATACGAAAACTCTTATGAACCATACTCTGAAACAGATAGCTAATTTGCGCTCGTATAACGCAGTAGGAAATGTATTGGCATGTAAAAACTAAGACACGTATAAAATTGTGTTGTGGGAGTTATCGAATTAACACTGTTAAATACTGACTTGCATTTGCTTGTCTTATGTTGCTTTGTTAGCTAAAAGCACGACCAACAACGGTAGGCTATTAAAAGTCCCTTCAAACGTTTTTTTTTATAGTAGCTTAAACTGCTCTGAATAAAGCTTGAAATGTCACCAAATGACTTTCTTGTAATAAAACAGGTAGGCTAATTCTCGGATAAAGTAAAGAGTTCCCAGCCCTTTTGGAGTTTGCGTTGGGTTTCACAACATGATGAAACCGGTGGAAGGGATAAGGAGAGCTATACGTAAAACCATAGGCAAAGTTTCACAGGGACCACGACGTCTACATATCCCATTATATTTTAAGTCAAATTACCGAAATTATAAAGTCACTTCTACATAAAAACATAGCCTTTCCAACACAAATTATGTCCTGGTCAAGAGCATGAAAAGTTGCCTGCTTGTATTCGGAGAATATACTGTTAGAGTTGTACATGCATATAAAAAGATTGTCCCACCCGCTGATAGAAGCATGACTTACCATTTTCGGACACCACCCCGGCTATTGTGGGATCCTCGTCCGACTTGAGATGCTGTGGCTTCGCTTGCTTGCGACGGGACATGCTGCTGATACGCTGCGAGATGTTTCTGCTTTTTGCAGATACATCAGCAGAGACCGAATGAAAAAAAATGTTCACAAATAGTCTGGTTGCAAAAATTACGGGAATTTGCTGGTGTTGCTGTTGCGTGGATTGCGCATGTCGGCATATAATTATGATAGTGAATAATGCATTGCGATTAATGGTACTGTGTGAGAGGGATTGGCTGAAGTCCAGCGGACACACTGGATATGGTAATGAGTGACAGACTAAGCAATTAGCTGCTTCACTCTCAGACTATCTGTCTCTCTTCTCTTGCTATCCACCTCCTCCAACAACACACCAAATCTTGCTTGTTACGCCCAGCATTCAGGGGGGTCTACGTCGCGGAAGGTCAGCTTTTCTCCTTTTCTGCGGAGCTTTGTATCATTAGTGCTGGAGATTCATTGGTGCAGCTCTTTTCTTTCGTGTATCCCATACTTCAGCCATGCTTTTAAGTAGTATTTTCCACTTCGGTTGTGAATTTGTGACACTTTAGATGACGGAATTCGAGCAGTTTGCCTCAAAACTGATATATTCAATCCATATTTTCTTCCATCTTATTTAGGCTAGATAACTTTTGTCCCACGACTGAGTCCTTCCTCTGAATGTGGCTGTGTGCATCTGAAAGTGTTTTTAATGTCCCTGAAGTGGTTCAGTCTTTTTTTATCTTCATATAATTGACAGCATCTTCATTCAAATAAACTCCTTGCCGTTGGACATCAGTCGCCGACACCCGCTAGAAGTGGATGGGACGGATAAAGTTTTTGAGGATGGTTGTGAGTTGTTCCCAGTGCGGCTTGATGATGCAATTCCGTTGTAAAGGGGAATTGTAAAAGTTCGGGTTGATTGCCAGCGGATAAACAAGGAACATACTCTTTTGAATTGCCACTCAAAGTTTGTTGTGCGTCTTCTCAGAATCGACGCACCTTGTCGGAGTTATGAAGTATGAAATAGTCCCTTGTCTCTATACGCACCTAATAATTTGTATAATGAGCGTTTATAAAAGAAAAAACACCCCAACTGGCGCTGGGTGGCTAGATGTGCTTTCCCCCTCGTGGTGCTTTGCTCCCGGCTGCGCGTTTGGCTCGAGCTGCTCTCCAAAGTCCCCTCTCTCTTCTGTCAGTTGCTCGCCAAAGACCCCGGTCCTTTCCAAAGAGCTTTAGATTTTTTTTCTGATCGATCTACTTTCTCATATGTCGGACATGAAAGTCTTCTTCGACTTCACTTGATGGTTGGTAACAGGAGCACTGCTCGGGAGGTTTGATGTAGCCGTTGTTGCCTTCGCCTTTAGCTCCGTGTGTGGGGACTGCGCTGTGTGTGAGAGAGTTAAACCTTGGGCTAGGTTCAGCCCATTGCGTTGAGCGACCGCTAGGATGTACCACACCGTTACTGTTAAAGTCATAAGCTTCACACTAGGCTATGGATTCCACAACGGAGCGATTTGATATGATATAGCCATATGTTTCCAAATATCAACCATCGGGGAATCATCAGTTTGTCTAAGGTGTAGTAAATTAATACAAAAATGGGTCTGTGAGTTTATGCATTCCTGATTCCGTATCCCTATAGCTTCTAACATTAATTTATTGCGAACGATTTGCTCTACATTTTATCATATTTTAATTTTTTAATTTTGTACATAATATGGAAGAAAACATTGGAGAAATAAAAGTGTTGACACTAAGAGTTAATTTGTATTTCATTGTAAATTTGACTTTGGTGATGCTGTGCTGGAGGCCTACTTCACCCCCTTTAGATACAATATTAATTTAAAAAATGCTCCACACAGAGCGTTTATTTGCAGCAGTCTACAATTACATTTTAGGTGTGTAACGTGTTTAAGTTCAGTTTTAGTTCAAGATAGGCTATAACAAACAACCAATAATGTATTTTCATCTGTGAAATAATATGAATGTGTGTTTTTTCTCTTCCTCAGTGTTCTCCTGTGTTAAATAAACATGCCCTGGCTACATTTTCTTGCAAATGGTGATTTACATTGTAGCCTAGTAGCCTACTTTGCAAGTGTGTGACTTGGGGCGATGGGGAGGGGTCCATTCGGAGGAAGGGCTGTGTGGGTGACAAACACCTGTGTTGCCATATTTGTGTCAATCCCTGTATGGCTTTGCGTCCAACATTTTTTATATATTATTTTCAAAACTCAGAATGTGTTAATCACATTGAAAACGGGAAGTAATAATTGATTTAGTTATTTTTCACATCATAATAGACTATCAATGTGTTTCTCTTCCCTGATGCAGAAACGAATAGGAATTAGCCTTTTCCCGTCGTGCATGGATGCAATTCTATAACCTGCATATTGCCTTACTGTGCAATTCTATATAACCCTTATTGCCCTAATCTTTCTCAACAATTACATCAATAAAAGTGCAGTTTTCCTATTGTCTCTTTCGAATAAGATAAATCAAACAGCTGCCTATCAGCCAAATGCAAATGATCTAATAATGTAGGCTAATATCTTAACAGATGTGAGTTAACCTAAGAAATAAAATAATAAGTGACGTTCTTATTTTATATTGTTTAATTTCCTATAGTGCACCTTGTTAGAGGATCCTCTGGGTTTGCTTTCGAGATAGGCCTACTGCTGAGTGTTTTTCATTGGGTTGGGTCTTTTTCCCCGTGTCTAACATGTAGTGAGATATATTTTCCTTGACAACAAGGTCATCCAGTGAGCAAACTTTTAAAAAATTCCATCATACCCTTAGAAGTTATGTCCAAAAGGATGTTATTATCTGGTATTAATAGATGCAGCCCTGGGAAGACAAAATCAGCTATTGATAATTGCAAGGAGTATACCGCAGCTACTGTATCGATCGGCGTGTCCTCCACTCCCCTGGTATAGAGAGATAAGAAGACAGACTCTTTAGAGCAATATAATTTATTTTGACCTATCTGCTTGCTACAGACTTATGATGAATAGCTAGAGTGGCTGAAGTCCTTTATCACGAAAGTTACCCCTTGATATAATATTGATTCTTTATAACTAACTCGCCACACAAAAATCAAACTGTCCACTTGGCCATCATCATCATCAATATCATCACAAAGGCAGAGGAATGAAGATCCCCTGTGCCTTCTAAAGGGAGCTCTCACAATCTGCTCTCTAATCTTTACTTCGCTGATGATGAAAGGAAAAGAAAAGAAACAAAATGCTATTTAATCCTGTACACACACACCTTGTGTGAAAGGAAGACACAATTCGATCAGTAGTATTGTCGACTGGAGAGGCTTATGTTGAAATTGTTCATTCATTTTACGTGCGTTTTTGATTGATGTAGCCTGTAGGCGCGCGCGTCTCATCTCCTGTCTCCATAAACGTCCATCTCCGAAGATGACAATACTGTTTTAGTTCAAACCTACCTTAACCTCTGTCAGTTTCACCTGCATGAGACTAGCACTGTGGGAGGCACTTGCCAAGTGACTTGGTCCACTCATTCATCACGTTAAAATAGCCTAATACCCTGGGTCTCCCGCCCACTCCTTCACCTCAAAACACCATTCCTGTCACCACTCTTATGATGCAGTTATGGCCAGTTATGGCGTTTTCTTTGGAGATTTATTTAAACGAAACATTAGGATGGATAAATGTGTAGCTTAGTTTAAATTGAATTAAACAAATATGGATATTTAATCAATAATGTGAATAGCCTTCCAAACACATGCATAACATATAAGTATAACTATTTTGTAAACCTAATATGGAAATCCAACTCTTCTGCCTTTTAAAACTATTAGCCTAGTGATGACTATATTAGGCCTACAATAACATGTTTGTTGCATATACGCTATTAACGCTGCACTCTGTCTGTATCCGCTCCTTGAGGGCGAGTGCACTGGTAAAAGGGAGGGAGGGAATGAGGGAAACAAGAAACATGTAATCACCCAAACAACCGTTTTAGTCCTTTCCCCCTGGATTTGTGTCGTAAGGTAAGAACAGGGCACTTCTACTGCTAGTACTGTATTGATAACATAAAATGTACCGGCTGACTTTTATTCCATACTCTTTCCAAACACCCTGCGCTGAACAGATAGTCTACGGTATCTACTTCAAAGGAGACACGGGAGGCCGCGAGACCGTAACAATGGGACTTGAAGGTAAAGTGTTGCTTTACAGTCGTAGTGGTTGTAAAGGGGAGGTAGCCTATTGCATGCATAGTGATGAATAAGCAAATTAAAGTAATCTTCGTCATTTATCCTAAATAGATGTGTTATAACAGAATCGTGTTTGTGTGGGGAGATAATTTATCTGTTGGAGGTAATACATCATCATTCATCACGGTGTTTTGAGGCGAATATCCGAAGTAGTCAATGTTTCCTTATGTCTGTGAATGAAACCATGCATAGTCATTCATGTCTGTTGCTGCAACTTGTGTTATTGTGACTTCTAATCTGATGGGATGCGTTTTACAAGCCACCTCCAGCACCAATGCGCATAGTTTTGTCTGGTGCTAACCATTTCATCATAAGCCACAGCTGTGAACTAAGTTGTCTTGCTGGTCTTTGTTTCTGATATGTAGATTCAATAGATTACAATATCCAATACATAGATTACCCCAGTGGTCTATTTTATTAAATGCTTTTGTATTGGTTTGTCACAGCCCAAAGTCAGGACTAAACCAACAGTGGTTCACATCTCAGAGCTGATGTGTTATATTACAGATCATACCAGTTCATGTCATGGAACTGGAAATGTATTTGCTTGTTATGTTTAAATCTGTGGTTATTGTTTCATTTTGAGGACACCACACCACAACACCAGCTCTCACAGGCTCAAGTCAGAATTAGACATTCATAGGTCAAATTTCGAAGTTGTTCCAAAAGTCAAATTTTCGAAGTGTTTAAGGTTAAGTTCAGGAATTAACTCCAAATTCTTACGGTTAGGTATTAACTCCGAATGGTTAAGGTTTGGGATAGGGCTTAAAACTAAAATATCAAAAACAACTTTCTAATCAGAGGCAGATGCTTACACTCATCCACCATCACCATCCACAAAGCCCTAGCAAAATCTAAACTTACTTGAAGGTAACAGTGCTCACTGTTGCCCCTAGTGGCCGTTTTCACCGTAGTCTACTGACATGGATGGAAGTCGAATACTGACTTGTATCATGAGTGACCTGGCTGTGCATGCAAGCGTACACAAACACACACAGACACACACCCACCACGCACAAATATATGTGCCTTCG
>NC_059217.1:49711095-49753595 GCF_020615455.1 Coregonus clupeaformis
TCTACACTTCATGATGACTTTACTACTCTATTGAATCAATGTGCTACACTACACCACTACACTACTACACCACTACACTACACTACTGTTACACTACACTACTGTTACACTGCTGTTACACCTGTGAGTTACTATACAGTGCATTCAGACCCTTTCCCCACATTTTGTTACGTTACAGTCTTATTCTAAAATGGATTAAATAAAACATGTTACTCATCAATCTACACACAGTACCCCATAATGACAAAGGGACAACATTTTTTAAAATAAGTATTCAGACCCTTTGCTATGAGACTCAAAATTGAGCTCAGGTTCATCCTGTTTCCATTGATCATTCTTGAGATGTTTATACGTCTTGATTGGAGCCCACCTGTGGTAAATTCAATTGATTGGACATGATTTGGAAAGGCACACACCTGTCTATATAAGGTCCCACAGTTGACAGTGCATCTCAGAGCAAAAACCAAGCCATGAGGTCGAAAGGAATTGTCCGTAGAGCTCCGAGACAGGATTTTGTCGAGGCACAGATCTGGGAAAGGTTACCAAATCATTTCTGCAGCATTGAAGGTCCCCAAGAAAACAGTGGTCTCCATCATTCTTAAATGGAAGACGTTTGGAACCACCAAGACTCTTCCTAGAGCTGGCCGCCCGGCCAAACTGAGCAATCAGAACCCAATGGTCTGTGGAGATCGGAAAACCTTCTAGAAGGACAACCATCTCTGCAGCACTCCACCAATCAGGCCTATTAAAATGCACATGATAGTCAATCAATCAATCAATTTTATTTTATATAGCCCTTCTTACATCAGCTAATATCTCGAAGTGCTGTACAGAAACCCAGCCTAAAACCCCAAACAGCTAGTAATGCAGGTGTAGAAGCACGGTGGCTAGGAAAAACTCCCTAGAAAGGCAAAACCTAGGAAGAAACCTAGAGAGGAACCAGGCTATGAGGGGTGGCCAGTCCTCTTCTGGCTGTGCCGGTGGAGATTATAACAGAACCATGCCAAGATGTTCAAAAATGTTCATAAGTGACAAGCATGGTCAAATAATAATCAGGAATAAATCTCAGTTGGCTTTTCATAGCCGATCATTAGAGTTTAAAACAGCAGGTCTGGGACAGGTAGGGGTTCCATAACCGCAGGCAGAACAGTTTAAACTGGAATAGCAGCAAGGCCAGGCGGACTGGGGACAGCAAGGAGTCACCACGGCCGGTAGTCCCGACGTATGGTCCTAGGGCTCAGGTCTCTCAGTTGGCTTTTCATAGCCGATCATTTAGAGTTGAAAACAGCAGGTCTGGGACAGGTAGGGGTTTCGTAGCCGCAGGCAGAACAGTTGAAACTGGAATAGCAGCAAGGCCAGGCGGACTGGGGACAGCAAGGTGTCATCATGCCCGGTAGTCCTGACGTATGGTCCTAGGGCTCAGGTTCTCAGAGAGAAAGAGAGAACGAGAGAATTAGAGAGAGCATACTTACATTCACACAGGACACTGGATAAGACAGGAGAAGTACTCCAGGTATAACCAACTAACCCCAGCCCCCCGACACATAAACTACTGCAGCATAAATACTGGAGGCTGAGACAGGAGCGGTCCGGAGACACTGTGGCCCCATCCGAAGAAACCCCCGGACAGGGCCAAACAGGAAGGATATAACCCCACCCACATAGTCTGCTTGGAGTTTGCGAAAAGACACCTAAATGACTCTCAGACCATGAGAAACAAGATTCTCTGGTCTGATGAAACCAAGATTGAACTCTTTGGCCTGAATTCCAAGCGTCATGTCTGGAGGAAACCTGGCACTATCCCTACGGTGAAGCATGGTGGTGGCAGCATTATGCTATGGGGATGTTTTTCAGTGGCAGGGACTGGGAGACTAGTCAGGATCGAGGGAAAGATGAACGGAGCAAAGTACAGAGAGATCCTTGATGAAAACCTGCTCCAGAACGCTCAGGACCTGAGACTGGGGCGAAGGTTCACCTTACAACAGGACAACGACCCTAAGCACACAGCGAAGACAATGCAGGAGTGGCTTCGGGACTAGTCTCCGAATGTCCTTGAGTGGCCCAGCCAGAGCCCAGACTTGAACCCGATCGAACATCTCTGAAGACATGAAAATAGCTGTGCAGCGACGCTCCCCATGCAACCTGACAGAGCTTGAGAGGATCTGCAGAGAAGAATCTGAGAAACTCCCAAAATACAGGTGTGCCAAGCTTGTAGCGTCATTCCCAAGAAGACTTGAGACTGTAATTGCTGCCAAAGGTTCTTCAACAAAGTACTGAGTAAAGGACTGAATACTTATATAAATATGATATTTCAGTTTTTTATTTTTAATAAATTTGCTAAAATTTCTAAAAACCTGTTTTTGCTTTGTCATTATGGGGTATTGTGTGTAGATTGATGAGGGGGGAAAAAAACAAAAAACTATTCAATTTTAGAATAAGGCTGTAACCTAACAAAATTTGGAGAAAGTCAAGGGGTCTGAATACTTTCCGAATGCACTGTATATGACTCACTCTGCTTCACTCCTCCTCAGTCCTCCTCACTACCCTTTACTCCTCTTCACTCCTCCTCAGTCCTCCTCACAACCCTTTACTCCTCAGTCCTCCTCACTACCCTTTACTCCTCCTCAGTCCTCCTCACTACCCTTCACTCTCTTCACTCCTCCTCAGTCCTCCTCACTACCCTTTACTCCTCTTCACTCCTCCTCAGTTCTCCTCACTACCCTTCACTCTCTTCACTCCTCCTCAGTCCTCCTCACTACCCTTTACTCCTCTTCACTCCTCTTCAGTCCTCCTCACTACCCTTCACCCCACTTCACTCCTCCTCAGTCCTCCTCACTACCCTTCACCCCTCTTCACTCCTCCTCAGTCCTCCTCACTACCCTTCACCCCTCTTCAGTCCTCCTTACTCTTCATATGGCTGGTACTCTATGGGTTCTCACAGTGTTTACCCTGCTTGAAACAGCTATAGTTGAGCAATCTCTCAACATGAAGGAAGAATGCTTTATTGTCAATTGCCGCAGGGAAACAGACATCTATTCTGATTTATCCCAACACCTCTGGACAACATTTAGTATCTCTCACTTCTGTCACTTCTACTTTCCTGGGTGTCTTTAGGATCTAGTATTTTGGTCCCTCACCTTTCCTCGTATCCAATAGCCCAGCTGAGGTCCATGACACCTTCCTGTCTGAGAGGTAAAAGGTGACATGTCCTTAGACCACCTTGAGGTTCTATACTGCAGCCTCTGCGTTAAACATGTTATCACCTTTAATACCTCGATCCCATAGGCTATCCTGCATGTCATGTGGTCCTCTGTAGCTCAACTGGTAGAGCACGGCGCTTGTAACGCCAGGGTAGTGGGTTCGAGCCCCGGGACCACCCATACGTAAAAATGTAGGCACACATATGACTGTAAGTCGCTTTGGATAAAAGCGTCTGCTAAATGGCATATTATTATCCATGACATTAAATATGGTGAAAGCTATCTCCTTTCTAGTTCCCATGCTGATGGTGCAGTACCTGCATTGGTGCAGTCTTAGTATTTATCTACCCTGAAGACTCTCATCCAATCTATTATAAATTACTGAGTCTTCAAATCCTTATTCACACAGAAGTCTCTCCTCCAGTAAATCTTTAAACACTACATAGATCTATGATACTGAGTCCACAGCTCTCTCCTACTACAGTATCAGTTTTAAGTTGTTATTCCCTGACACTGTATCATCTCACATTGGTGACAAACTGGATGGCTTTCTTTAATGCATACACACACACACACACACACACACACACAGACAGTCACACACACACACACACACACACACACACACACACACACACACACACACACACACACACACACACACACACACACACACACACACACACACACACACACACACACACACACACACACACACACACACACACACAGAGACTCGCACACACACACACACACTGTTATCATTATCAGCCATATGCCTTGCCAGTCCATCAGAATAAAACATTACACAAAAGAACTGTAAGAAGTCAAGGCACTCAGCCTATTTAGGGGAATTGAGAGCCGGGAAACATGCAGTCTACTCTACCCCCTAAAACCAATTTCAGGCTCAGCCTCATTAGCAAAGGGACACAGTGAAAAGATAATCATCTCTTTGAAAAGTATTCAAAAGGCCTTTAATGAAAGATTCATTATTCTCTCTCGCTCTCTCTCCGTTCTCTTTATTCTGCCCAGGGAGCACAGGCACGCAGTTAAAGTATCCCTCCCTCCCTCCCTCTGAGCCTCTCTCCAGTTCACGTCTCTTTCCCCCTCTCCCTAACACTACTCTGGGCATGCCCTGGCTACATTTGTCCCCCTCTTCCCAGTCCCCCATCCATCCATCCATTGGTCCCACACCCAAGTATTACTTCCGTATCTATAGCAACCGGCTCTCACCACAGTTAATCCTGCCACTAACTATGCGTGTACTCTGGAAAGCATCATTAACCTACTACAAAAAAGAGATTCTCTCTCTCTCTCTCTCTCTCTCTCTCTCTCTCTCTCGTTCTCTCTCTCTCTCGTTCTCTCTCTCTCTCGTTCTCTCTCTGTCTCTCTGTCTCTGTCTCTGTCTCTGTCTCTGTCTCGCTCTCTCTCTCTCTCTCTCTCTCTCTCTCTCTCTCTCTCTCTCTCTCTCTCTCGTTCTCGTTCTCTCTCTCTCGTTCTCGCTCTCTCTCTCTCTCTCTCTCTCTCTCTCT
Organism: Coregonus clupeaformis; assembly: GCF_020615455.1. NCBI lineage: Eukaryota > Metazoa > Chordata > Actinopteri > Salmoniformes > Salmonidae > Coregonus > Coregonus clupeaformis. The sequence continues at coordinate 49,715,828 of NC_059217.1, forward strand.
CGTTCTCTCTCTCTGTCTCTGTCTCTGTCTCTCTCTCTCTCTCTCTCTTTTCTCTCTCTCTCTCTCTCTCTCTCTCTCTCTGTCTCTCTCTCTCTCTCTGTCTCTCTCTCTCTCTCTCTCTCTCTCTCTCTCTCTCTCTCTCTCTCTCTCTCTCTCTCTCTCTCTCTCTCTCGTTCTCTCTCTCTCTCTCTCTCTCTCGTTCTCGTTCTCTCTCTCTCGTTCTCGTTCTCTCTCTCTCTCTCTCTCTCTCTCTCTCTCGTTTCTCTCTCTCTGTCTCTGTCTCTGTCTCTCTCTCTCTCTCTCTCTCTCTCTCTCTCTCTCTCTCTCTCTCTCTCTGTCTCTCTCTCTCTCTCTGTCTCTCTCTCTCTCTCTCTCTCTCTGTCTCTCTCTCTCTCTCTGTCTCTCTCTCTCTCCTATCTCTCTCTCTCTCTCTCTCTCTCTCTCTCTCTCTCTCTCTCTCTCTCTCTCTCTCTCTCTCTCCACCCCTGTAAAGAAGTAACAAGGCAGCAGCAGTCTCACTCCACAGCTGAGCTTTGTCAGTTCCATGTGCTATACTAATGGAATCAGCTCTACAGCCTTTAGCTACGCTTAATTGATTTCCCAAACCTTGCCAGTGTCAGATTTATTTGTGGCATGTTATGCTATTCCTTTTTCTCTAATGTTTAATCTGGAATGTAATGTCACTGTGGGCGGCTGTGGTTGTCCCTTTACTGTCAAACTGGCCTGGCAGGTAACTGGCCTGGCAGATAGTTGTTGAGGTGTGGCTGATGGTACTTCTAGTTGGTACAGTTCCTACAGAAGAGTAACAAATAAAAGAGCTCAAATGATGACACGTTTTGAGAAATGACACAGCTTTAGTCTGAAGTAACAGGGCTTTAGTCTGAAGTAACAGGGCTTTAGTCTGAAGTAACAGGGCTTTAGTCTGAAGTAACAGGGCTTTAGTCTGAAGTAACATGGCTTTAGTCTGAAGTAACAGGGCTTTAGTCTGAAGTAACAGGGCTTTAGTCTGAAGTAACAGGGCTTTAGTCTGAAGTAACAGGGCTTTAGTCTGAAGTAACAGGGCTTTAGTCTGAAGTAACAGGGCTTTAGTCTGAAGTAACAGGGCTTTAGTCTGAAGTAACATGGCTTTAGTCTGAAGTAACATGGCTTTAGTCTGAAGTAACAGGGCTTTAGTCTGAAGTAACAGGGCTTTAGTCTGAAGTAACAGGGCTTTAGTCTGAAGTAACAGGGCTTTAGTCTGAAGTAACAGGGCTTTAGTCTGAAGTAACAGGGCTTTAGTCTGAAGTAACAGGGCTTTAGTCTGAAGTAACAGGGCTTTAGTCTGAGTCCAGCATTTGGCCCAAATCTGTTTCCCAATCAGAACCACTTACATGAATATACTTTTTCTGATCAACACATTAGAGCTGATATCAACTCAGTGTGAAAAAAAAAGGAGATTGCATGGTTTCCTGATGAACAAAACCCACCAAGATGCACTGTGGTTTAAACAGTTGGTCTTAAAATAAATGGAATGCTTTTCAAATCCTCTTTCATGCCATCCTCGGTCTTTATATGCCAATTTAACATTCTCCCTCTCTCTCTCTGTCTCTGTCTGTCTATCTGTCTCTGTCTGTCTCTCTTTCTCTCTCTCTCTCTCTCTCTCTCTCTCTCTCTCTCTCTCTCTCTCTCTCTGTGTGTCTCTGTGTCTCTCTCTCTCTCTGTGTCTCTGTGTCTGTCTCTCTCTCTGTCTCTCTCTGTCTCTCAATTCAATTGAAAAATTGTTTTCAATTTAAGGGCTTTATTGGCATGGGAAACGTGTGTTAACATTGCCAAAGCAAGTGAAGTAGATAGTAAACAGAAGTGAAATAAACAATAAATATTAACAGTAAACATTACACTCAGAAGTTTCAAAAGAATAAATACATTTCAGATGTCATATTATGTCTATATACAGTGTTGTAACAATGTGCAAATAGTTAAAGTACAAATGGGGAAATAAATTAACATAAATATGGGTTGTATTTACAATGGTGTTTGTTCTTCACTGGTAGCCCTTTTCTTGTGGCAACAGGTCACAAATCTTGCAGCTAGCACACTGGTTTTTCACCCAGTAGATAAGGGAGTTTATCAAAATTGGGTTTATTTTCAAATTCTTTGTGGAGCTCTGTAATCTGAGGGAAATATGTGTCTCTAATATGGTCATACATTTGGCAGGAGGTTAGGAAGTGCAGCTCAGTTTCCACCTCATTTTGTGGGCAGTGTGCACATAGCCTGTCTTCTCTTGAGAGCCAGGTCTGCCTACGGTGGCCTTTCTCAATAGCAAGGCTATGCTCACTGAGTCTGTACATAGTCAAAGCTTTCCTTAATTTTGGGTCAGTCACAGTGGTCAGGTATTCTGCCACTGTGTACTCTCTGTTTAGGGCCAAATATCATTATAGTTTGCTCTGTTTTTTTGTTAATTCTTTCCAATGTGTCAAGTAATTCTCTTTTTGTTTTCTCATGATTTGGTTGGGTCTAATTGTGTTGTTGTCCTGGGGCTCTGTGGAGTCTGTTTGTGTTTGTGAACAGAGCCCCAGGACCAGCTTGCTTAGGGGACTCTTCTCCAAGTTCATCTCTCTGTAGGTGATGGCTTTGTTATGGAAGGTTTGGGAATCGCTTCCTTTTAAGTGGTTATAGAATTTAACGGCTTTTTTCTGGATTTTGATCATTAGTGGGTATCGGCCTAATTCTGCTCTGCATGCATTATTTGGTGTTATTTGGAGGAGATTTTTGCAGAGTCTCAATTTGGTGTTTGTCCCATTTTGTGAATTCTTGGTTGGTGAGCGGACCCCAAACCTCACAACCATAAAGGGCAAGGGGTTCTATAACTGATTCAAGTATTTTTGCCAGATCCTAATTGGTATGTCAAATGTTATGTTCCTTTTGATGGCATAGAAGGTCCTTCTTGCCTTGTCTCTCAGATCGTTCACAGCTTTGTGGAAGTTACCTGTGACGCTGATGTTTAGGCTGAGGTATGTATCATTTTTTGTGTGCTCTAGGGCAACGGGGTCTAGATGGAATTTTGTATTTGTGGTCCTGGCAACTGGACCTTTTTTTGGAACACCATTATTTTTGTCTTACTGAGATTTACTGTCAGGGCCCAGGTCTAACAGAATCTGTGCTGAAGATCTAGGTGCTGCTGTAGGCCCTCCTTGGTTGTGGACAGAAGCACCAGATCATCAGCAAACAGTAGACATTTGACTTCAGATTCTAGTAGGGTGATGCCGGATGCTGCAGACTGTTCTAGTGCCCTCGCCAATCCGTTGATATATATGTTGAAGAGGGTGGGGCTTAAACTGCATCCATGTCTCACCCCACATCCCTGTGGAAAGAAATGTGTGTTTTTGTTAATTTTAACCACACACTTGTTGTTTGTGTACATGGATTTTACAATGTTGTATGTTTTTCCCCCAACGCCACTTTTCATCAATTTGTATAGCAGACCCTCATTCCAAAATGAGTCAAAAGCTTTTTTGAAATCAACAATGCATGATAAGACTTTGCCTTTGTTTTGTTTTGTTTGTTTGTCAATTAGGGTGTGCAGGGTGAATACGTGGTCTGTCGTACGGTAATTTGGTAAAAAGCCAATTTGACATTTGCTCAGTACATTGTTTTCACTGAGGAAATGAACTAGTCTGCTGTTATTGATAATGAAGAGGATTTTCTCAAGGTTCCTGTTGACGCATATCCCACGGTAGTTATTGGGGTCAAATTTGTCTCCACTTTTGTGGATTGGGGTGATCAGTCCTTGGTTCCAAATATTGGGGAAGATGCCAGAGCTAAGGATGATGTTAAAGAGTTTAAGTATAGCTAATTTGAATTTGTGGTCATTTAATTGAGGATACCATCAACACCACAGGCCTTTTTGGGTTGAAGGGTTTGTATTTTGTCCTGTAGTTCATTCAATGTAATTGGAGAATCCAGTGGGTTCTGGTAGTCTTTAATAGCTGATTCTAAGATTTGCATTTGATCATGTATATGTTTTTGCTGTTTGTTCTCTGTTATAGGGCCAAAAAGATTGGAGAAGTGGTTTATCCATGCATCTCCATTTTGGATAGATAGCTCTTCATGTTGTTGTCTGTTTAGTGTTTTCCAATTTTCCCAGAAGTGGTTAGTGTCTATGGATTATTCAATTACATTGAGCTGATTTCTGACATGCTGTTCCTTCTTTTTCCGTAGTGTATTTCTGTATTGTTTTAGTGATTCACCATAGTGAAGGCGTAGGCTCAGGTTTACTGGGTCTCTATGTTTCTGGTTGGATAGGTTTCTCAATTTCTTTCTTAGGTTTTTGCATTCTTCATCAAACCATTTGTCATTGTTGTTACTTTTCTTCGGGTTTTCTGTTAGAGATGTTTAGATTTGATAGGGAAGCTGAGAGGTCAAATATATAGTTTAGGTTTTCTACTGCCAAGTTTACACCTTCACTATTACAATGGAACGTTTTGTCCAGGAAGTTGTCTAAAAGGGATTGAATTTGTTGTTGCCTAATTGTTTTTTGGTAGGTTTTGACACTACTTTCCTTCCATCTATAGCATTTCTTAATATTATTCAGTTCCTTTGACTTTGATGCCTCATGACTGAGTATTGCTCTGTTCAAGTAGACTGTGATTTTGCTGTGGTCTGATTGGGGTGTCAGTGGGCTGACTGTGAACGCTCTGAGAGACTCTGGGTTGAGGTCAGTGATAAAGTAGTCTACAGTACTACTGCCAAGAGATGAGCTATAGGTGTACCTCAAATCAAATCAAATCAAATCAAATCAAATTTTATTGGTCACATGCGCCGAATACAACAAGTGCAGACATTACAGTGAAATGCTTACTTACAGCCCTTAACCAACAGTGCGTTTATTTTAAACAAAAAAAGTAAGAATAAAACAACAACAAAAAAAAAAAGTGTTGAGAAAAACAAAGAGCAGAAGTAAAATAAAGTGACAGTAGGGAGGCTATATATACAGGGGGGTAACGGTGCAGAGTCAATGTGCGGGGGCACCGGCTAGTTGAGGTAGTTGAGGTAATATGTACATGTGGGTAGAGTTAAAGTGACTATGCATAAATACTTAACAGAGTAGCAGCAGCGTAAAAGGATGGGGTGGGGGGGGCAGTGCAAATAGTCCGGGTAGCCATGATTAGCTGTTCAGGAGTCTTATGGCTTGTGGGTAGAAGCTGTTGAGAAGTCTTTTGGACCTAGACTTGGCACTCCGGTACCGCTTGCCGTGCGGTAGCAGAGAGAACAGTCTATGACTAGGGTGGCTGGAGTCTTTGACAATTTTGAGGGCCTTCCTCTGACACCGCCTGGTATAGAGGTCTTGGATGGCAGGGAGCTTTGCCCCAGTGATGTACTGGGCCGTACGCACTACCCTCTGTAGTGCCTTGCGGTCAGAGGCCAAGCAGTTGCCATACCAGGCGGTGATGCAACCAGTCAGGATGCTCTCGATGGTGCAGCTGTAGAATTTTTTGAGGATCTGAGGACCCATGCCAAATCTTTTTAGTCTCCTGAGGGGGAATAGGCTTTGTCGTGCCCTCTTCACGACTGTCTTGGTGTGCTTGGACCATGATAGTTCGTTGGTGATGTGGACACCAAGGAACTTGAAGCTCTCAACCTGTTCCACTACAGCCCCGTCGATGAGAATGGGGGCGTGCTCAGTCCTCTTTTTTTTCCTGTAGTCCACAATCATCTCCTTTGTCTTGGTCACGTTGAGGGAGAGGTTGTTGTCCTGGCACCACACGGCCAGATCTCTGACCTCCTCCCTATAGGCTGTCTCATCGTTGTCGGTGATCAGGCCTACCACTGTTGTGTCGTCGGCAAACTTAATGATGGTGTTGAGTCGTGCCTGGCCATGCAGTCATGGGTGAACAGAGAGTACAGGAGGGGACTGAGCACGCACCCCTGAGGGGGCCCCCCGTGTTGAGGATCAGTGTGGCAGATGTGTTGTTACCTACCCTTACCACCTGGGGGCGGCCCGTCAGGAAGTCCAGGATCCAGTTGCAGAGGGAGGTGTTTAGTCCCAGGATCCTTAGCTTAGTGATGAGCTTAGAGGGCACTATGGTGTTGAATGCTGAGCTGTAGTCAATGAATAGCATTCTCACGTAGGTGTTCCTCTTGTCCAGGTGGGAAAGGGCAGTGTGGATTGCGATAGAGATTGCATCATCTGTGGATCTGTTGGGGCGGTATGCAAATTGGAGTGGGTCTAGGGTTTCTGGGATTATGCTGTTGATGTGAGCCATGACCAGTCTTTCAAAGCACTTCATGGCTACAGACGTCAGTGCCACGGGTCGGTAGTCATTTAGGCAGGTTATCTTAGAGTTCTTGGGCACGGGGACTATGGTGGTCTGCTTGAAACATGTTGGTATTACAGACTCGGTCAGGGTACCTACCATAGGAGTCCCCTCGAAGCCTACCATTGACTATGTACATACCCAGTGTGCGACAGAGCTGCAGGAGTCGTGACCCGTTTTTGTTGGTTATGTTGTCGTAGTTGTGCCTAGGGGGGCATATGGGGGAGGGAATGCTGTCACCTCCAGGTAGGTGTTTGTCGCCCTGTGTGCTGAGGGTGTCAGGTTCATCCAGTTCTGGCATTTAGGTCACCTCAGAATACTACATGCCCCTGGGTCTGGAAATGATTGATTTCCCCCTCCAGGATGGAGAACCTGTCTTCATTAAAGTATGGGGATTCTAGTGGGGGGATATAGGTAGCACACAGGAGGAAATGTTTCTCTGTTGAGATCATTTCCTTTTGAATTTCTAGCCAAATGTAAAATGTTCCTGTTTTGATTAATTTAGTAGAGTCAGTTAGGTCTGCTCTATACCAAATTAGCATACCCTCTGAGTCCCTTCCCTGTTTCACACCTCTCTGTCTCTCTCTGTCTCTCTGTCTCTCTCTCTCTCTCCCCCCCCCACCCCCACCCCACCCCCCCACCCCTCCTCTCTGGGATCTACCAGCATCTGGGTCTATGGATAAAAGTGAAAGGCATGACATTGGATGACACATAAAAACCATTCACTGCAACAGCAGCATAATGTGTACTCTGTTTCATGGCCCATATACACTGAGTATAGCAAACATTAGGAACACCTTCATAAATATTGAGTTGCACCCCCCCTTTTGCCCTCAGAACAGCCTCAATTAGCCGGGGCATGGACTCTACAATGTGTCGAAATAGTTCCACATGGATGCTGGCCCATGTTGACTCCAATGCTTCCCACAGTTGTGTCAAGTTGCCCTTTGGGTGGTGGACCATTCTTGATACACATGGGAAACTGTTGAGCGTGAAAAAGCCAGCAGCGTTGCAGTTCTTGACACAAACCGGTGCGCCTGGCACCTACTACCATACCCTGTTCAAAGGCACTTAAATCTTTTGTCTTGCCCATTCACCCTCTGAATGGCACACATACACAATCCATGTCTCAATTGTCTCAAGGCTTAACAATCCTTATTTAACCTGTCTCCTCCCCTTCATCTACACCGATTGAAGTGGATTTAACAAGTGACATCAATAAGGGATCATAGCTTTCACCTGGATTCACCTGGTCAGTCTATGTCATGGAAAGAGCAGGTGTTCTTAATGTTTTGTCTATGTTTAGCTAGAGTTAGAGTTAGGGATACTAGATGACTGATATTATTCCTGGAGTATTTGATTATTGAGTTCCGCGTCCCAAATGGCACCCTATTCCATTCATAGTGCACTACTTTTTACCTCTATGGGCCCTGGTCAAAAGTAGTGCACTAAATAGGGACTATGGTGCCATTTTGGAGCGTGGATGGTGCATAGAAGGGTCCATAGTGAAGTGCATTAACATGACGTATGGCCTTGTAATCCTGGTGGTAAGAGTCTGCTCACTAAACTACACTGCTCGGTACATTTGAAATAATAATAATAATAATAATAATAATAATAATAATAATATGCCATTTAGCAGACGCTTTTATCCAAAGCGACTTACAGTCATGCGTGCATACATTATTTGTGTATGGGTGGTCCCGGGGATCGAACCCACTACCTTGGCGTTACAAGCGCCGTGCTCTACCAGCTGAGCTACAGAAATCAGATTCATCCGTGAAGAGCACACTTCTCCAGCGTGCCAGTGGCCATTGAAGGTGAGCATTTGCTCGCTGAAGTCGGTTACGACGCCAAACCGCAGTCAGGTCAAGACCCTGGTGAGGACGACGAGCACGCAGACGAGCTTCCCGAGACAAGTTTCTGACAGTTTGTGCAGAACCTTTTTCGGTTATGCAACAGTCTCATCAGCTGTCTAGGGTCGATCCCACCGGTGGAGGTCCTGGGCTGGCCCGGTTACACGTGGTCTGCGGTTCTGAGGCCGGTTGGACGTACCGCCAAATTATCTAAAACGTTGGACAGGGCGACTTATGGTAGAGAAATTAATATTAAATTCTCTGGCAACAGCTTTGGTGGATATTCCTGCAGTCAGCATGCCAGTTGCACGCTCCCTCAATACTTGTATTCCTTGTATGTATTGCAGGCAGTAAGAGTCTGGTCACTAAACTAGTTCCTGACCATTTAAACACACACACACACAGACACACAGACACAGACACAGACATAATATACTCACATAAGCACACACACACATTTGCATAGAAAAGCATATTAAAACATACATGCACTCACGCTCAGACAGACACGCAGACAGACAGACACGCAGACAGACACGCAGACAGACACGCAGACAGACAGACAGACAGACAGACAGACAGACAGACAGACACACAGACAGACAGACAGACAGACACGCAGACAGACAGACAGACAACACAAATGTATCTGTCTGTGACTACAGTATGTGTCTCTGTCTGTGACTACAGTATGTATCTCTGTCTGTGACTACAGTATGTGTCTCTGTCTGTGACTACAGTATGTGTCTCTGTCTGTGACTACAGTATGTGTCTCTGTCTGTGACTACAGTATGTGTCTCTGTCTGTGACTACATTATGTGTCTCTGTCTGTGACTACAGTATGCGTCTGTCTGTGACTACAGTATGCGTCTCTGTCTGTGACTACATTATGCATCTCTGTCTGTGACTACATTCTGTATCTCTGTCTGTGACTACAGTCTGTATCTCTGTCTGTGACTACAGTCTGTGTCTCTGTCTGTGACTACATTATGTGTCTCTGTCTGTGACTACAGTGTGTGTCTCTGTCTGTGACTACAGTATGTGTCTCTGTCTGTGACTACAGTCTGTGTCTCTGTCTGTGACTACAGTATGTGTCTCTGTCTGTGACTACAGTATGTGTCTCTGTCTGTGACTACATTATGTGTCTCTGTGACTACAGTATGCGTCTCTGTCTGTGACTACAATATGCGTCTCTGTCTGTGACTACATTATGCATCTCTGTCTGTGACTACATTCTGTATCTCTGTCTGTGACTACAGTCTGTGTCTCTGTCTGTGACTACAGTCTGTGTCTCTGTCTGTGACTACAGTCTGTGTCTCTGTCTGTGACTACAGTCTGTGTCTCTGTCTGTGACTACAGTCTGTGTCTCTGTCTGTGACTACAGTATGTGTCTCTGTCTGCGACTACAGTATGTATCTCTGTCTGTGACTACAGTCTGTATCTCTGTCTGTGACTACAGTATGTGGCTCTGTCTGTGACTACAGTCTGTATCTTCAGCAGTGCACATTACATTATGATGAGGTTTGTGCATTACCGAGACATACAGACACACTCACATTACCCAGACAGGCAGACGGTGGAAGGATATTCATATCCCATGATGCACTGTTTGTTTTCATCGCGTCCACAGCACAGCTCCTATATATGCCAGAGAGATTGTTTTCATGGAGATCTATATAATTACATTGGGTTTTAATCCCTTATCTGTGTGAATGGGGACTGCTAGATTTGATTCTCAATGTTCCCATCCTCTGAATGCACCATGACTGTCCCAAATGGGGCCTATAGTGCTCTGGTCAAAAGTAGGGCACTATATAGGGATTCATTTTGAAACCTTTATTTTGACAGGGAGCCAGTGTTTTCTCTTTTCCAGATGAGCCCTGTGTATTAAGGTCCCATGCCAACAGATCCTCTTACAAGACAACTCTCCTCTCTGGTAAATTCAATTCGATCCTGCCTCCGTTCAAAGCTATTTCAATGTTGAAAAGCCTGCGTTTTCCATTTATCAATTTGATATTCTACTGATGTCCGTTAGAAAGCAGATTAGACTCAGTTCAGTCAGTGGACCATCTACATAAGCCTTGTTCACACTGCAGGCCTTAATGCTTAAATCAGATTTGTGTGTGTGTGTGTTCAGACAGCAGTCATTTGCTGACATGGCTACATTAGTTGTCATAGTAATGATGTGCGCGGTTGTCATAGTAATGATGTGCGCAGTGGTGTAGGCTGATTGGTGGTGGTGCTCGTGCCTCACTCAGAAGTTATGTAGCAAGCTAAGGTGACAACAATGCCTGCCATGGACGTTTCCCAGTTGCTTTGATTGTTCAAAATCGTAGGGCAAGAAATATTTTAAAGCCTCAAAGGATAAGATAATCCAACTTCCAAGTCCTATCTAGTTAGTTAGCTGTTTAGCTTTCTAGCACATTCACTAATTTGTTTGTAAACCATTAACAAGCTAGTTGGCTACCACATGTTCTTGTCTAACTGTCAACGGAGTAGCTAGCAAGCAACATGATATGCCAAATAACAGTCTTAAAACCACTTGAGGGCAAATCAATCAGATTTGACCATTCAGACATGTTGTATGGCCAGGTATTTAGTATTTTAATTAGGATCCCCAATTAGCCGCTGCCAAGATTTGTATCTGATTTCAAACCACTTACGAAGGTGGTTTGAAATGTGACTTGGAAATATCAGATGTGTTTTTTTGGTTGTTTAGGCTGCAGGGGAAAAAACACATTTGAATCAGATATGCAAAAATATGGATTTGAGTCACTTCAAACTGCCAGTGTGAACAAGGCCATAAAGTCAAGTATAATTACATCAGCTTTTCAAAGTGCTAGTAGTGCGTTCAGATTTCTATCACACGACGCATGCGCACAAGATGAAAATATGTGGACGAGACGCATGGATACCTGGCGAGCTGGTGCATGTGATTACCTGGTTCTGCGCATGCTTTAGGTGATAGAAATCTGAATGCATTACCAGCACATTGAACAGTTGATTTGAATTATACTTTCCTGTGGGTATATTGTCTCACATTCCTATCTCCAAAAGGACCAACCGCACGGACAACCGGTAAAGTAAGTTAAAATATAATTTTATACAACGTTCTGGCTTGTAGAGGACGTGAGAGGAAACTTTCCTGTTTCAAATGCTCATTTCTGCCCGACGTAGAATTCAATGCAATTCAACGTCGGGTTTCCAGGCAAACCTGAATCCCAATTCCTTCATCAACCAATTGCTTCATCAACTGCAGTTCATGCTGAGCCATTGACCCCCCCCCACCCCGTCCTCCTCCCCCACCGAGTCAGCCTCCAGGCTTCCTGCACAATGTCGGGCCAGCACAACCCCGGTCCACGGCTGGGTGTCGGCCCGCCAGCAGGCTCAGCACTTCCTCAGTTCACGACTGACCCTGCTGGGAGGCCAGCACAACCCCGTCCACGGCCGGGTGTCGGCCCCGCCAGCAGGCTCAGCACTTCCTCAGTTCACGACTGACCCTGCTGGGAGGCCAGCTACCAACCCTGATCCACGACCGGGGGGCTGGCCTACCAGACTACCATCCACGCCAAAACGCTCATAATAACTACTACCCCTTCTGACGTGATGGGGAGAAGCCGAACTCGTGTGGGTGTGTGACCTTGACTCCTCTTGTGGTGTCTGATCAACGCTGTGGCATGTTGTTGTTGTATTAATATTAGAGAGTGTTTTTTTTCTCAGATGATTACAGTCACATCATGTCTCTCACTCCTACACACAGTAATACGTCCTGACATTTCCCTCAACAGTTAAATGTACAGAACATGTGCCTTCATATGTCATCTCTCTACTTATATTCAATACAGAGGGGTCGGCAGGAGATCTTAATATCGCTGTATGTCTAAATGTATCTAAATGTAACAATTAAGACGTGAGCGGTAGAAATGCTAATAAGGCAGCCAAAAACAGGTCTTCACTAAGAAATGTAAAAAAAAAAATGTGAAAAAGAAATGGTTAATCTGATACATTTTGAGTTCACACTGCAGTCTCTCAGCTCAGAGGAGAGGAGCTGGTATGGAGCTATGTGTTCTGGCCTGGCTCTGCAGTAGACACTAGACCAGCTAACCTAGGGTTCAGCCTAGCTAACCAACCAAGTCTCTCTCTCTCTCTCTCTCTCTCTCTCTCTCTCTCTCTCTGTCTCTCTCTCTCTCTCTCTCTCTCTCTCTCTCTCTCTCTGTCTCTCTCTGCCTCTCTCTCTCTCTCTCTCTCTCTCTCTCTCTCTCTCTCTCTCTCTCTCTCTCTCTCTCTCTCTCTCTCTGTCTCTCTCTCTCTCTCTCTCTCTCTGTCTCTCTCTGCCTCTCTCTCGCTGTCTCTCCGTCTCTCTCTCTCTCTGTCTTTCCGTCTCTCTCTCTCTGCCTCTCTGCCTCTCTGCCTCTCTCTCTCTCTCTCTCTCTCTCTCTCTCTCTCTGCCTCTCTCTCTCTCTATGTCTCTCTGTCTCTCCGTCTCTGTCTCTCTCTGACTCTCTCTGCCTCTCTCTCTCTCTTTCTTTCTCTCTGCCTCTCTCTCTGCCTCTCTCTCTCTCTATGTATCTGTCTCTCTCACAGGGGCTGGCAGGAGGTCACATGGCTTTAGCAGAAGGGGCCGACTAATTTATGACTAAGCTCGTACCTAAATCCCAACCCTGTCCCCGGTTTCTCCTCTCTGCATAGTCCCCAAGCTATGAAAAGTACTGTCCTCACTGCTGCTCCCCGTCTCTTAAAACCATGACTCGGCTGTTTTCCTCTGCTCTTCTATCACGCTATAATCAGGATGGAGAGTGTCTGTGCTCGCTCCCTCATGTCACCCTCCAGTCTTGTCATATAGTCTACTTTTACAGTTAAACAGTCCACATTACAGTAGACTACAATACCTTTCTCAGCCAAACATCAAAGTGAATGGAATGTAGTCTGGACATGGGGTGGACATGGGGTTGTCCCCTGGATGTGACCCTCTGCGGGGGGTGGACATGGGGTTTTCCCCTGGATGTGACCCTCTGGGGGGGTGGACATGGGGTTGTCCCCTGGATGTGACCCTCTGGGGGGTGGACATGGGGTTGTCCCCTGGATGTGACCCTCTGGGGGGGTGGACGTGGGGTTGTCCCCTGGATGTGACCCTCTGGGGAGGTGGACATGGGGTTGTCCCCTGGATGTGACCCTCTGGGGGGGGGGGGGATGGACATGGGGTTGTCCCCTGGATGTGACCCTCTGGGGGGGTGGACATGGGGTTGTCCCCCCAGCTGGCAGTAGGGACCTATGTGTCCATAACAGATGGAACACACTCTAGAACTGGCTGAGAAGGAAGATGCTCTAGAACTGGCTGAGATGGAAGATACTCTAGAACTGGCTTATGATGGAATATACTCTAGAACTGGCTGAGATGGAAGATACTCTAGAACTGGCTGAGATGGAAAATACTCTAGAACTGGCTGAGATGGACGATACTCTAGAACTGGCTGAGATGGACGATACTCTAGAACTGGCTGAGATGGAAAATACTCTAGAACTGGCTGAGATGGACGATACTCTAGAACTGGCTGAGATGGACGATACTCTAGAACTGGCTGAGATGGAAAATACTCTAGAACTGGCTGAGATGGAATATACTCTAGAACTGGCTGAGATGGAAAATACTCTAGAACTGGCTGAGATGGAATATACTCTAGAACTGGCTGAGATGGACGATACTCTAGAACTGGCTGAGATGGGAGATACTCTAGAACTGGCTGAGATGGACGATACTCTAGAACTGGCTGAGATGGGAGATACTCTAGAACTGGCTGAGATGGGAGATACTCTAGAACTGGCTGAGATGGGAGATACTCTAGAACTGGCTGAGATGGACGATACTCTAGAACTGGCTGAGATGGGAGATACTCTAGAACTGGCTGAGATGGACGATACTCTAGAACTGGCTGAGATGGGAGATACTCTAGAACTGGCTGAGATGGAATATACTCTAGAACTGGCTGAGATGGACGATACTCTAGAACTGTCTGAGATGGACGATACTCTAGAACTGGCTGAGATGGACGATACTCTAGAACTGTCTGAGATGGACGATACTCTAGAACTGGCTGAGATGGGAGATACTCTAGAACTGGCTGAGATGGGAGATACTCTAGAACTGGCTGAGATGGAAGATACTCTAGAACTGGCTGAGATGGAAGATACTCTAGAACTGGCTGAGATGGAATATACTCTAGAACTGGCTGAGATGGACGATACTCTAGAACTGTCTGAGATGGACGATACTCTAGAACTGGCTGAGATGGACGATACTCTAGAACTGTCTGAGATGGACGATACTCTAGAACTGGCTGAGATGGGAGATACTCTAGAACTGGCTGAGATGGGAGATACTCTAGAACTGGCTGAGATGGGAGATACTCTAGAACTGGCTGAGATGGACGATACTCTAGAACTGGCTGAGATTATGACTTCAAGCCTAACTGTGTCATTTGTGCCAGTGTGCATGTTAAGTAGGTTTACCATGTTAACCTTACAACAGCTGGAAACCCAAGCGTTCAGGAACCCTTTAATACATGAGTAGGCAGAGAGTCAGTCCATGTGTTGATGTCACCGTTCTGTGTGTAGATGTCACCAGTCTGTGTGTAGATGTCACCAGTCTGTGTGTAGATGTCACCAGTCTGTGTGTAGATGTCACCAGTCTCTGTGTAGACAGTCACCCTTCCCTGTCTCCTCATTACCAATCCACACATTAGCCTGTCCTGTCGGATAACCACCAGAGCAGACTACAAACAGACTAGCCAGTGATTTTTAAAGGTCCAAATGCAGCCGTTTTTATCTCAATAGCAAATTATTTCTGGCAAAAAATTACATACATTACCGTGATTTGTTTTCAATTAAAATAGTAAAAAAAGAAACAAAAATTGCTTCTTAGCAAAGAGCAATTTCTCAAGCAAGAATTTTACTTGGACTGTCTGGGAGTGGTCTGAGAGGGGAGGGGAAAACTGAAAACTACATGTTATTGGCAGAGAGGTTTGAAGCTCTCTTTCTTATTGGTCTAATTTACCGCACGGTGATGTCACCAGGCATGCCAAAACTCCATCCCACCAAAACAGGCTGAGATTTCAGGTGGTCTTTTCAAACAGCTCTTACACTAAAAGGCCATTATCATCAATTTCAACCTCCATAGTGTGGAAATATAGATAAAACACAGGAAAATCATGTTTTTGCCTGCACTGGGCCTTTAACACACACACACACACACACACTAGCCAGTGGTGTTTAAGAGGTTCCACTCACCTGTAAATTATGCATGCGCTGTTCCGACACGTGTCACAGTTGGCCGTGTCCTGTCCGGTTCGATAGGAGAGGCTGAGGAGAGAGAGAGGGAGGGAGGAGGAGATGAATGAATAATCACAGGTCTTGTTTAGCCGTTCCCTCCCCATTTACTGCCTGTTTCATCTTGTTTGTTATTCCTCATTATTTAACAGAAAGTTAACATGGACCTGAACAGACAGAGGTGTGTTCTATCCATGCTAAAGCCCTTTGTATGGATGGAGGTTGATCTTCTGTCCCCTTAGCTGAGGTCTTTGTCTGGTCCTGGGCTGAAGTGATTACTGATGGGAAGGCATTTATATGTGTGTGTGTGTGTGCTGCATAGGGCTGTGGCAGTCTAAAATGTTGTCAGACGGTGATTGTCATGCAAATAGCTGCCGGTCTTATTGTAATTGACTGCTAATTAACATAAACACGATTTAGCATCTTCGGGCTTCACACGCATAGCCTATAAACTTTTGAACATTTAAAAAGGTCTAATAAATCAATTTAATATAGCTTACACAATCACAATGAAGCCGTTATTTATTTTAGGCTGGTCTGAAGAAACATGATATGAAGAAAATGTAGTCTATTTCAGAAGAACAGAATAGCATACTCTGAGTTGTCCTGATGTTAGGTCCTGATCTGGCTATGCCATGTGGCTGTGGGCTACACTAGGTCATTTAGCAGACACGATATGCTTAGAATTCAGTGGCATTATTTTATAGTATGAAGAAAACAATTGAACAAAGCTGAATAAAATAGAAAATATAGTTTTCCCAAATGAAAAAGTGTGCACTATTCAGTGTAGTGCTGTTAACAAAGAAACATGTCCTCCTACAGTGCATTCAGAAAGTATTCAGACCCCTTGACTTTTTCCACATTTTAGTTACGTTACAGCCTTATTCTGAAATGGATTAAATGAAACATGTTCCTCATCAATCTACACACAATACCCCATAACGACGATGCAAAAACAGTTTTTTTTAGAAATGTTTGCTAATTTATTAAAAATACTAAACAAAAATACATTTTTTACATAAGTATTCAGACCCTTTTGCTATGAGACTCGAAATTGAGCTCAGGTGCATCCTGTTTCCAATGATCATCCTTGAGATGTTTCTACAACTTGGAGTCCACCTGTGGTAAATTCAATTGATTGGACATGATTTGGAAAGGCACACACCTGTCTATATAAGGTCCCACAGTTGACCGTGCATGTCAGAGCAAAAACCAAGCCATGAGGTCGAAGGAATTGTCCGTAGAGCTCCGAGACAGGATTGTGTTGAGGCACAGATCTGGGGAAGGGTACCAAAATCATTCTGCAGCATTGAAGGTCCCCAAGAACACAGTGGCCTCCATCAGTCTTAAATGGAAGACGTTTGGAACCACCAATACTCTTCCTAGAGCTGGCCTCCCGGCCAAACTGAGCAATCGGGGGAGAAGGGCCTTGGTCAGGGAGGTGACCAAGAACCCAATGGTCACTCTGACAGAGCTCCAGAGTTCCTCTGTGGAACACTCCACCAATCAGGCCTTTATGGTAGAGTGGCCAGACGGAAGCCACTCCTCAGTAAAAGGCACATGACAGCCCGCTTGGAGTTTGCCTAAAGGACTCTCAGACCATGAGAAACAAGATTCTCTGGTCTGATGAAACCAAGATTGAACTCTTTGGGCAGAATGCCAAGCATCACATCTGGAGGAAACCTGGCACCATATCTATGGTGAAGCATGGTGGTGGTAGCATCATGCTGTGGGGATATTTGTCAGCGGCAGGGATTGGGAGACTAGTCAGGATCAAGGGAAAGATGAACGGAGCAAAGTACAGAGAGATCCGTGATGAAAACCTGCTCCAGACCGCTCAGGATCTCAGACTGGGGCGAAGGTTTACCTTCCAACAGGACAACGACCCTAAGCACACAGCCAAGACAACGCAGGAGTGGCTTCGGGACAAGTCTCTGAATGTCCTTGAGTGGCCCAGCCATAGCCTGGACTTGAACCCGTTCGAACATCTCTGGAGAGACCTGAAAATAGCTGTGCAGCAATGCTCCCCATCCAACCCAACAGAGCTTGAGAGGATCTGCAGAGAAGAATGGGAGAAACTCCCCAAATACAGGTGTGCCAAGCTTGTAGCGTCATACCCAAGAAGACTCAAGGCTGTAATCGCTGTCAAAGGTGCCTCAACAAAGTACTGAGTAAAGCGTCTGAATACTTATGTAAATGTGATATATCAGTTTTTTGTCTAAACCTGTTTTTGCTTTGTCATTATGGGGTATTGTGTGTAGATTGATTAGGGAAATAAACAATTGAATCCATTTCAGAATAAGGCTCTAACGTAACAAAATGTGGAAACAGTCAAGGGGTCTGAATACTTTCCGAATGTACTGTATATGCTTAATTTAGGGTTATTTATGCAACTTTAGTTGTGAAGCAAAACTTAGGCTATATGTTTTGATTTCTAATACATTTTAACATGCTGACCACACGGCTCGCGTTGCAAAAATAAATTTACACATACAGTGCCTTCGGCAAGTATTCAGACCCCTTGACAGCTCCCTGCTCTGTTTCTTGCTCAGGCTGCACACACTACATCAGTCTCTCATTCACAATTTGACATGAACTTGATAATATTCTCACCCATCAGACTATTCTCAATTTAATCTGGTCTTTACATATACAGTAGCCTACTAATTATGTGTGGAATTATTTTTGATTTAGAATGGCCCACAAAAAAAACAAAAAAACACGTAATCCGTAGCCTGCACTGGAATAGCGAATGGAGGCTACGTCCGGTTAAATTTTTTATATGCCAGGTAGACTACACTGGTTGTAAAGCGGATTAATGTGCGTACTTTTACATTTTAGTCATTTAGCAGACGCTCTTATCCAGAGCGACTTACAGGAGCAATTAGGGTTAAGTGACTTGCTTAAGGGCACATCGACAGATTTTTCACCTAGTTGGCTCTGGGATTAGAACCAGCGACCTTTCGGTTACTGGCACAACGCTCTTACCCACTAAGCTACTTGCCGCAAGAGAAAGCTGGGATTTCTCTTTTTAAATATTGGCCAGTCAAATCTCTTGTTTTCACACGCAATTGTGCAATGACTGGGCTTATAAGAACACATTTCACTAGGCTGTGGGCTCTCCAACCGTGTTCCAGGGGTCTTGGGCCTATAAGCTACACTTGGAGTCATTTGTCCTCTTTAGTTGTGATACAGACCTTATCAAAACACATTAGGTCAATGGGTTAGGCTTCATGATGCATGTGACTAGGATTTGAAAAAGTCGGGGAAAAAATGCACACGCTGGGCGTCATTCACAACAGTGATAATATTCTACACCCCATCAGACTATTCTCAATTTAATCTCGTCTTTACATAATGTATAATATATAATATACTGTGTGTGAGAAATTGACACACCGCCCCAGACCATGACGGACCCTCCACCTCCAAATCGATCCTGCTCCAGAGTACAGGCCTCGGTGTAACGCTCATTCCTTCGACGATAAAACGCTAATCCGACCATCACCCCTGGTGAGACAAAACCGCGACTCGTCAGTGAAGAGCACTTTTTTGCCAGTCCTGTCTGGTCCAGCGACGGTGGGTTTGTGCCCACAGGCAATGTTGTTGCCGGTGATGTCTGGTGAGGACCTGCCTTACAACAGGCCTACAAGCCCTCAGTCCAGCCTCTCTCAGCCAATTGCGGACAGTCTGAGCACTGATGGAGGGATTGTGCGTTCCTGGTGTAACTCGGGCAGTTGTTGTTGCCATCCTGTACCTGTCCCGCAGGTGTGATGTTCGGATGTACCGATCCTGTGCAGGTGTTGTTACACGTGGTCTGCCACTAAGAGGACGATCAGCTGTCCGTCCTGTCGCGCTGTCTTAGGCGTCTCAGGCCCTCTGTAGCTCAGTTGGTAGAGCATGGCGTTTGCAATGCCAGGGTTGTGGGTTCGATCCCCACGGGGGGCCAGTATGAAAAAAGTATGAAAATGTATGCACTCTGCATAAGTCGCTCTGGATAAGAGCGTCTGCTAAAATGACTAAAATGTAAAAAAAATGAAAGAAATGTAAAAATGTCTCACAGTTGTCCGTCCTGTCACCCTGTAGCACTGCCTTAGGCGTCTCACAGTACGGACATTGCAATTTATTTCCCTGGCCACATCTGCAGTCCTCATGCCTCCTTGCAGCATGCCCAAGGCACGTTCACACAGATGAGCAGGGACCCTGGGCATCTTTCTTTTGGTGTTTTTCAGATTCAGTAGAAAGGCCTCTTTAGTGTCTTAACTTTTCATAACTGTGACCTTAATTGCCTACCGTCTGTAAGCTGTTAGTGTCTTAACGACCGTTCCACAGGTGCATGTTCATTAATTGTTCATGGTTCATTGAACAAGCATGGGAAACAGTGTTTAAACCCTTTACAGTGAAGATCTGTGAAGTTTATTTGGATTTTTACGAATTATCTTTGAAAGACAGGGTCCTGAAAAGGGGACGTTTCTTTTTTTTTTGCTGAGTTTATATGTTTTCTATATTGAACTATTTGTTTGTGTAACTTGCTCTCTGCAAAACACAAGTTAGTCTAGTTATAGGGCAAATCTTGCTAGCTCTAATACAGGCCAGTACCAGTGGAGGGTATCATCGTTGTTTGTGCAACAGCTTGTTCTTAATTGGAGAGGAAAAGGCAAAAGATTATTAAACAAGCTTCGTCATGACATACAGGGAACTGCCAAAATAAAGGAATCAAAGTATGTTGAAGGATACAAAGTATATTGAAAGCAGGTGCTTCCACACAGGTGAGGTTCCTGAGTTAGTTAAGCAACTAACATCCCATCATGCTTAGGGTCATGTATAAAAAGGCTGGGCAGGCCATTATTTTGGCTACCATGGCTTTGCTCCCATCGGATGACAATGCCCCCATCCACATGGCACCAGTGGCCACTGAATGTGCCCTTGAGCAAGGCACTTAACCCTAATTGCTCCTGTAAGGCGCTCTGGATAAGAGCGTCTGCTAAAATGACTGAAATGTAAAAATGTAAATCACAAACAGTGAAGTATTTAGAGGCCGAGACACATGTGCCAAAGGGCGTTGGCACTACTGCATCTCTCCTCACTGAATGAAGGTCGGCAATGGATGAATGGGCAATAGAAACCAGATAGAAACTGAGAATTGTGCATGTGACTTCACAATTGAATTTGAATGATCTGAATAAGGGTGAAGAGGATGATTGTATTTGAATGATCTGAAGGATGAGGGTCAAGAGGATGATTGTATTTGAATGATCTGAAGGATGAGGGTCAAGAGGATGATTTTATTTGAATGATCTGAAGGATGAGGGTCAAGAGGATGATTTTATTTGAATGATCTGAAGGATGAGGGTCAAGAGGATGATTTTATTTGAATGATCTGAAGGATGAGGGTCAAGAGGATGATTTTTATTTAGAACATTAGTGCAGTGAGAGAGCAGGACATCAGTCTAAGAGACAAATTGCCAGCTCATTCTACAGTTTTCTTTGTTCATGTGACATGCAGATGTTGCATCACATCAGATCGTACTGTTACTCATTAGCACAGAAAAGGAAACAGTACGTGGGACATTGTCTATAGGGATGAACTCAAAGCATTTACTGCACTCTTGTATGTCCGTGGGGCATACGGAGGAGAGAGCATGGATGTGGAGTTATGGTTGCCAGTGCAGCATCACGTCCTCTTCCCCAAGTACCACGGTTCCGTCTCGGGAAAAACACACGTCAAATCGGCAGGTACACACGAAACAGGGCCCATGAAAACTGTGAAAACTTGCTCACACAAAGCCCCGAAGCTGTGTGCTGACCGTGGACCCGAAGCGTAAAGAGAACAGGAGAGTGATTCAGGCGTAAAGGCCCAGTCTTCTCTTTATGCTTCGGGGTCCACAGTTGGCACAGATCTAAGGGCACTGTACAGTGTCCCATACAATCAACAAAAGACTGTTTTTAAAATCTTGTCATGGATATACACTACCAGTCAAATGTTTGGACACACCTACTCATTCAAGGGTTTTTCTTTATTTTTTACTATTTTCTACATTGTAGAATAATAGTGACGACATCAAAACTATGAAATAACACATATGGAATCATGTAGTAATAAAAAAAAGTGTTAAACAAATAAAAATAGATTTGAGATTTGAGATTCTTCAAATAGCCACCCTCTGCCTTGATGACAGCTTTGCACACTCTTGGCATTCTCTCAACCAGCTTCATGAGGTAGTCACCTGGAATGCATTTCAATTAACAGGTGTGCCTTCTGAAAAGTTAATTTGTGGAATTTCTTTCCTTCTTAATGCGTTTGAGCCAATCAGTTGTGTTGTGACAAGGTAGGGCTGGTATACAGAAGATAGTCCTATTTGGTAAAAGACCAAGTCCATATTATGGCAAGAACAGCTCAAATAAGCAAAGAGAAACGACAGTCCATCATTGTTTCAAGAGATGAAGGTCAGTCAATACGGAACATTTCAAGAACTTTGAAAGTTTCTTCAAGTGCAGTCGCAAAAACCATCAAGCGCTATGATGAAACTGGCTCTCATTAGGACCGCCACAGGAAAGGAAGACCCAGAGTTACCTCTGCTGCAGAGGATAAGTTCATTAGAGTTACCAGCCTCAGAAACTGCAGCCCAAATAAATGCTTCACAGAGTTCAAGTCACAGACACATCTCAACATCAATTTAAAGGCAATGCTACCAAATACTAATTGAGTGTATGTAAACTTCTGACCCACTGGGAATGTGATGAAATAAATAAAAGCTGAAATAAATCATTCTCTCTACTATTATTCTGACATTTCACATTCTTAAAATAAAGTGGTGATCCTAACTGACCTGAGACAGGGAATTTTTACTAGGATTAAATGTCAGGAATTGTGAAAAACTGAGTTTAAATGTATTTGGTTAAGGTGTATGTAAACTTCCGACTTCAACTGTATATGTGTGTGTATATATATATAAATATATATATATAAATATAAATTATAAACGACTTACTATAAGATTTTACCTTTCTTATAAATATGATCATGCTTCTTGACAGTACAAAGTGGTCACCATTTCATAGCAGGGGTTGGAACCGGTCAGGGAACCGAACCCGTTTCATAGAACTGACGACAGAGAATGTTCTGCCCTGTCCTTTGAAGACCTTGTTACAACTTCAGCTTTAAGCATGAAGTGATTTTGTCCCTCTGTGACCAAGAAGAAAGTCTTGTTTCAATTCTACTAATTTTTTATTTTTTAATGTTGCAAGTTTTAAATCTGTCTGAACATCACAGTGAGATGAGACCGCTACAGCTGCTCTCCCTTTAATATGCCGTATTCCCACGTGGGACTCACAGCCAGAGGAAATCGATTTGGCCAGAAAATGTTGCACGTCACTCCTTATGCAAATGAGATGTCAGATCTCCAATAGCATCTCAGCTCCTGGCGGGCAGCGCCAGCTGAACAGGGAGACTCAGCTGTTTCACTGAGTATAAAGCAATTGACATTGGGCCGTTCACAGAGCGCTCTGTACACACTATTGTCAGTCGGGAACCCGTCCAGAACCGCTGCTAGTCCCCTAACTAGGGGAGTTTATATCAAATGAACAATATAGTTCTACACATGCTGCCTGTCGTTGCAAGGTGAGCGTTGCACAAAGGTCACTAGTGGCATGTGTGTGAGTCGCGCGTACGCAGTCCGCACACAGAAAATAGTTTGCGCATCCAGTTCTTGATGAATGTGATTAATTAGGGGCATGTGATCAATTAGGGGCAGGACATTCGCTGATGATGTGCCGGCCGGCAGTTTATTCACAGCTCTTCCTGTTAGACACAGGTCATATCCAGTTTATTCACAGCTCTTCCTGTTAGACACAGGTCATATCCAGTTTATTCACAGCTCTTCCTGTTAGACACAGGTCATATCCAGTTTATTCACAGCTCTTCCTGTTAGACACAGGTCATATCCAGTTTATTCACAGCTCTTCCTGTTAGACACAGGTCATATCCAGTTTATTCACAGCTCTTCCTGTTAGACACAGGTGATTTCCAGTAGGTAGCAGCTAGCGCCCGGCCTCTCTCACACGCAAGCGCAGGCAGGCACCACACACACACACACACACACACACACACACACAACCACACACACACACACACACACACACCACTCTGCATGCACCGGCCACAGCTGTGCTCTTGGGATGTCTGAGAGGACATCAGGGCTGGTCTTGGCAGGCTCCCTGGGCTGCCAACAGGCATCAACTTTTCTTCAAAGGCGAGCCGTGTCCTCCACCTCAATCCCCTCTTCCCCCCTCCTCCTCCTTATCCCCCCAGAAACCTGGCAAGGTCCTGTACAGATCATCTGAATAATGGACAGCATAGGGGAGGGGTCTAAACACAAACCTCCCAGAATCCCTCTCTCTCTCCCTCTCCCTCTCTCCCTCTCCCTCTCCCCCTCTCCCTCTCCCTCTCCCTCTCCCTCTCTCTCCCCCTCTCCCCCTCTCCCCCTCTCCCTCTCTCTCTCTCTCTCTCTCTCTCTCTCTCTCTCTCTCTCTCTCTCTCTCTCTCTCTCTCAATCCCTCTTTCTCCATCCCTCTTTCTTTCTCTCTCTTTCTCTCTCTCTCTCTCTCTCTTTCTCTCTCTTTCTCTCTCTCTCTCTTTCTCTCTCTTTCTCTCTCTCTCTCTTTCTCTCTCTCTCCATCCCTCTCTCTCTTTCTCTCTCTCTCCATCACTCTCTCTCTTTCTATCTCTCTCTCCATCCCTCTCTCTCTTTCTATCTCTCTCTCCATCCCTCTCTCTCTCTCTCTCTCCATCCCTCTCTCTCTTTCTCTCTCTCTCTCTCCATCCCTCTCTCTCTTTCTCTCTCTCTCTCCATCCCTCTCTCTCTTTCTCTCTCTCTCTCCATCCCTCTCTCTCTTTCTCTCTCTCTCTCCATCCCTCTCTCTGTCTCTTTCTCTCTCTCCCCATCCCTCTCTCTGTCTCTCTCCATCCCTCTTTCTGTCTCTCTTCTCTCTCTCTGTGGGACTCCTGTAAACCCAGGGGACTGGTACACATTAGAGTTGGGTCTCTGCCGTGAACAACAGATATTTTAGGATCCGTTATTATGTGCAAGAAACAATCATGTACTGTTGTC
This sequence comes from Coregonus clupeaformis, assembly GCF_020615455.1. Lineage (NCBI taxonomy): Eukaryota > Metazoa > Chordata > Actinopteri > Salmoniformes > Salmonidae > Coregonus > Coregonus clupeaformis. The sequence continues at coordinate 49,740,410 of NC_059217.1, forward strand.
AGGGAATAACTAACATACACTACATGACAAAAAGTATGTGGACACCTGCTCGTCAAACATCTCATTCCAAAATCATGGGCATTAATATGGAGTTGGTCCCCTCCTTTGCTGCTATAACAGCCTCCACTCTTCTGGGAAGGCTTTCCACTAGAGGTTGGAACATCGCTGCGGGGACTTGCTTCCATTCAGCCACAAGAGCATTAGTGAGGTCGGGCACTGATGTTGGGCGATTAGGCCTGGCTCGCAGTCGGTGTTCCAATTCATCCCAAAGGTGTTCGATGGGGTTCAGGTCAGGGCTCTGTACAGGCCGTCAAGTTCTTCCACACCGATCTTGACAAACCGTTTCTGTATGGACCTTGCTTTGTGTATGGGGGCATTGTCATGCTGAAACAGGAAATGGCCTTCCCCAAACTGTTGGCACAAAGTTGGAAGCACAGAATCATCTAGAATGTCATTGTATGCTGTAGTGTTAATATTTCCCTTCACTTGGACTAAGGGGCCTAGCCCGAACCATGAAAAACAGCCCCAGACCATTATTCCTCCTCCACCAAACTTTACAGTTGGCACTATGCATTGGGGCAGGGAGCGTTCTTCTGGCATTCACCAAACCCAGATTCGTCCGTCAGACTGCCAGATGGTGAAGTGTGGACCATCACTCCATAGAACGTGTTTCCACTGAGTCCAGAGTCCAATGGTGGCGAGCTTTACACCACTCCAGCCGACGCTAGCCATCGCGCATGGTGACCTTGTGCATTTGCTCGGCCATGGAAACCCATTTCATGAAGCTCCCGACGAACGGTTCTTGTGCTGACGATGCTTCCAGAGGCAGTATAGAACTCGGTAGAGAGTGTTGAAACCGATTTACAGACAATTTTTTACGCACTACGCGTTTCAGCGCTCGGCAGGTCGCGTTCTGTGAGCTTGTGTGGCCTACCTCTTCGCGGCTGAGCCGTTGTTGCTCCTAGACGTTTCCACTTCACAATAACAGCAAGGTAGAAATTTGACAAACTGACTTGTTGGAAAGGTGGCATCCTATGACGGTGCCACGTTGCAAGTCATTGAGCTCTTCAGTACGGGCCATTCTACTCCCAATGTTTGTCTATGGAGATTGCATGGCTGTGTGTTTTCATTTTATACATCTGTCAGCAACGGTTGTGGCTTTAATAGCCGAATCCACTAATCTGAAGGGGTGTCCACATACTTTTGTATAGATGGTGTACCTGGTCTCTCTTCTTCTTTAGGAGAAACACTGTCGATGTCTTGGACGTCACTTCCTCTTCCCCTGCTTCTGACATGCAACTGTCTGTGAAATATACATGTTCCATACTTTTGATCTTCCATTTTGTTTCCTATCCCAGTTTCTCTACTGTTTTATCATGTGTAACATGGTTTTGCTGCAGAACATTGCACATCACGTCTAAAGGGCATATATACGTCCCCCGAACGAAATGCACTCTGACGCGACACATTCACTTTGCTTGAGAAATGGATGTTATGCCATGCATTCGGTAATGTAACAGACGTATTCACCTATAGCCCTGGGGGTGTTCCTATTTGGGCTGGTGACATTTCTGAAGAGAGGGAGGTGTGGCTAATGTAGTGTGACAACACAAACATTAGAATCTCTGCTTGGGGTTGCGAAAAAAAAAAATACAATTATCTATCTGGCTCTGAAATAAATAAACATGGACTGTATACAGTATATCCACATTCTACCAGCTGTTAGACTTGGTATCAGACATTTACATTGCTCAATGTATATTATACAATGTAAAGTTACTGCTTCTTCATATAACATTTACCACATTTAGCTCATGAGATACTCTAACCTATTTTCTCCAAAACAGAAACTTTTCAAGAATTTAAACAAATAAATAAAATAAAAAAAATAAAAAAAAAGCCATATTTTCCCATTAACAAACATACAATTATGAAACTTCCAAGAAGTTATTTTGAATACATGTTCTTGGTCCTAGAATCATGAAATGTTCAGAGTACATTGAGGGGAGTTACTGCTTTCAATACATGTAAAGACGATATGAAAATGGGTTACAAGGTTTCGTCCGACAGTGAATGAACGTTAGGCTTACGGTTACTACTTTGATATTACTACGATACGAGTCCTATAAAACAGTCAAGTGTTGATGTCTTCCAGGTCACACAGTAACTGTTGTCATCGTATCTGTGGTTCATCCTGTGGCTCGTGGCGATGTCATGTCCTTCAGTTTAAGTGTGTGGTAGGCTAACTGCTTTTTGTCATATTACTGCTGGAGATAATGTATCTGTGAAGGGTCAAGATAACGGTGCTTCCAGGTAATCCTGTTAAGCGCTAGGGTTAGCTGCCTTTTAAGGCCAGGCGTAAAGGATGTCACGCTGCTTGCTTAGATAGTACCACTTCCTCCTTATTCGGCCCATACCCGGCGCCAACTCAGGACCTCTGCCTCCCAAACACACGTGACCACCCTCCTCAAGCGGCTTATCCGATCGATCCACCTCAGGAGCTAGCTAATGAGGCGACACAAGAGGGACACTTCAGGCTGAGGAGTACGTTTCACACATCCCTATGTGCTACACACACACATACACACACACACACACATACACACACACACACACACACACACGTTATGTTCTTCTATCCTCGTGAGGACCTCAAATTAATTTCCATTCCAAATCCTTTTTTCCCTAACCCTTAACCCCTAACCCCTAACCCTTACATAACCCTAACATAACCCTAATCTTAACCCGTAACCCTAAACCTAACTCTTAAGCCTAAAATGGCTTTTGTCTTCATGGGGATGTGGGAAATGTCCTCATGAGGGAGAATTCTCCTTGTTTTACTACACTTATGAGGACTTTTGGAGATTTTAGGTCCCCACAAGGATGGAAATACCAACCCACACACACACACACACACACACACACACACACACACACACACACACAGAGCTGCCAGGCCACTTACATGTACATCAGTCTACCTAGCTCTGCGTCTAGCTAATGATCTCCTGCTAAGGGAAGTCATTAAGTCGTTTAGTTTTAGTTTTTAATCACCGTCCTGGACCGGAGCCAAAGGCGCTGTGTCCCACTCACATCACCCAAGTCTCTTAAATTTTTACGTTAAAAAAAATAATTAAACATTTGAGTCATTTAGCAGACGCTCTTATCCAGAGCGACTTACAGTTAGTGAGTGGATATTATTATTATTATTTCATTCTGGACCCCTGTGGGAATCGAACCCACAACCCTGGCGCTGCAAGCGCCACACACACACACACACACACACACACACACACACACACACACACACACACACACACACACACACACACACACACACACACACACACACACACACACACACACACACACACACACACACACACACACACACACACACACACACACACACGCGCACACACACACAGACACACACCCACCACCCAAGATTGTCCTGTCATCTCAGCACTGTAGGGTAGTCGGGTGATAAGAACTCGAGAAAAAGCTCCTTTAGTGAAATTCCATGATGGATCTGAAGTGGCTCAATAGAACACCAACCCTGTTGTTGTGATCACATGATATAACCTGACTGGCAGACTGTATAAAACATGGCTCATCAAACCACTTGGGACAAATGGAGCGAGATGATGTGTTGCCGTGCTAACGGAACAGCTCTGCTGTTGATACCTAGAGAAAATCACAAAAGGATATGGTCCTTTCAAGAGCACATTCATGACTCTCAGTGGCTAGATAGATGCTACGCTGTTGCCTCCTCTCATCTCAGTTAATACCCCCTTCAGTTATTTGGATAAAGGGTATTATTCCTCTAAAGATCAAACATCCAATATGACAGGGAACGTGCGCTAAACATGCCTCTGTGGTTTCCTCACATCCCCTTTTTTTTTAAACTACTGCACTGTTCCGTTGTGTTTAATAAAACTCTGAACGCTGTTTACCGCCAATAAAACACAGATGGACTAATCCAGTTGTTCTGAAGTAGATCTCCACTAATGCATGCTCATCCCAAGGGCTTTTCTACTGTAGCTGAAACACATCATGACCGGAGGAGTCATCATATCTCCAATGATTCATAATGTGACGCTGCGGTGTCTGTCATGGTTCCCCTCACTTACACCACAGCGTTGTTGAATACTCCGTTCTGATTGGCTAGAAGGGCATTCTAGAGTGTTCATTCATTTCAGATATACATACAGTTGGGAAATATATTGGACCCCTTTGATGTAGTGCCTCTTAAATATTACAGCAACACATCACAACCCAGCCTCTCATGTTAACCAGTATAACTAGTATAGATAGCCCCCTGATCATTATCACAACCCAGCCTCTCATGTTAACCAGTATAACTAGTTTATATAGCCTCCTGATCACTATCACAACCCAGCCTCTCATGTTAACCAGTATAACTAGTTTATACAGCCCCCTGATCACTATCACAACCCAGCCTCTCATGTTAACCAGTATAACTAGTATAGATAGCCCCCTGATCACTATCACAACCCAGCCTCTCATGTTAACCAGTATAACTAGTTTATATAGCCCCCTGATCACTATCACAACCCAGCCTCTCATGTTAACCGGTATAACTAGTTTATATAGCCCCCTGATCACTATCACAACCCAGCCTCTCATGTTAACCAGTATAACTAGTTTATATAGCCCCCTGATCACTATCACAACCCAGCCTCTCATGTTAACCGGTATAACTAGTTTATATAGCCCCCTGATCACTATCACAACCCAGCCTCTCATGTTAACCGGTATAACTAGTTTATATAGCCCCCTGATCACTATCACAACCCAGCCTCTCATGTTAACCAGTATAACTAGTTTATATAGCCCCCTGATCACTATCACAACCCAGCCTCTCATGTTAACCGGTATAACTAGTTTATATAGCCCCCTGATCACTATCACAACCCAGCCTCTCATGTTAACCGGTATAACTAGTTTATATAGCCCCCTGATCACTATCACAACCCAGCCTCTCATGTTAACCGGTATAACTAGTTTATACAGCCCCCTGATCACTATTACAACCCAGCCTCTCATGTTAACCAGTATAACTAGTTTATATAGCCCCCTGATCACTATCACAACCCAGCCTCTCATGATAACCAGTATAACTAGTTTATATAGCCCCCTGATCACTATCACAACCCAGCCTCTCATGTTAACCGGTATAACTAGTTTATAGAGCCCCCTGATCACTATCACAACCCAGCCTCTCATGTTAACCAGTATAACTAGTTTATATAGCCCCCTGATCACTATCACAACCCAGCCTCTCATGTTAACCAGTATAACTAGTTTATACAGCCTCCTGATCACTATCACAACCCAGCCTCTAATGTTAGCCAGTATAACTAGTTTATATAGCCCCCTGATCACTATCACAACCCAGCCTCTCATGTTAACCAGTATAAGTAGTTTATATAGCCCCCTGATCACTATCACAACCCAGCCTCTCATGTTAACCAGTATAACTAGTTTATATAGCCCCCTGATCACTATCACAACCCAGCCTCTCATGTTAACCGGTATAACTAGTTTATATAGCCCCCTGATCACTATCACAACCCAGCCTCTCATGTTAACCGGTATAACTAGTTTATATAGCCCCCTGATCACTATCACAACCCAGCCTCTCATGTTAACCAGTATAACTAGTTTACATAGCCCCCTGATCACTATCACAACCCAGCCTCTCATGTTAACCAGTATAACTAGTTTATATAGCCCCCTGATCACTATCACAACCCAGCCTCTCATGTTAACCGGTATAACTAGTTTATATAGCCCCCTGATCACTATCACAACCCAGCCTCTCATGTTAACCAGTATAACTAGTTTATACAGCCCCCTGATCACTATCACAACCCAGCCTCTCATGTTAACCGGTATAACTAGTTTATATAGCCCCCTGATCACTATCACAACCCAGCCTCTCATGTTAACCAGTATAACTAGTATAGATAGCCCCCTGATCACTATCACAACCCAGCCTCTCATGTTAACCAGTATAACTAGTATAGATAGCCCCCTGATCACTATCACAACCCAGCCTCTCATGTTAACCAGTATAACTAGTTTATATAGCCCCCTGATCACTATCACAACCCAGCCTCTCATGTTAACCGGTATAACTAGTTTATATAGCCCCCTGATCACTATCACAAAGGAACAAAGACTAGCTAAGGCATAAGAAATAATGATAAGCCTAGTAACATCTTACCCCTCTCTGTGGGCCTTGACCTTTAACCTCTGATTACAGAAACATATCCCCATCCTACTCTCCTGTTAACCAGTGGGTTATAGGACCCAGCCTAATGTCCTGTTAACCAGTAGGATATAGGACCCACACATCAGATATGAAGTCATAGTGAAGTCTCCTTACCCCTCTCTGTGGGCCTCTCCCTTCTCCAGCTCCTGGATGACTCCCAGTAGCACCTTGATGGTCTCCTGGCTGGAGGAGATCAGGTTCTCCATGGCCTGGAGCTGTGCTTTCACATCCCCACCTCCACCCCCTCCATGAGTCGCCAGGTTCTCCATGGCCTGGAGCTGTGCTTTCACATCCCCACCTCCACCCCCTCCCTGAGTCGCTACCGGTACTATCTGCTTACAGGCCTCCCCGGGGTTAACTCCCCCGGCAGTCGCTACAGTCGCTGGTTCAACCCTGCTGCCCCCACAGCCCACCGTCTCCCCCATGGTCCGGGGTGACAGCGTCTGTGGTGAGAACGGTGCTGGTTCATGGCACTGTGCCTGGGTAGTCCACCCAGCAGCCCGCGGTAGAGTCTGAGACTGTAGTCCGTTGAGCGGTAGCCCCTTCTTTCGTTTGCTCCGTGCTGTCGGGCTCTCCAGGCACTCCACCTGGGTCAGAGAGTTCCAGGCGATGGGGCCGGTCACCTTAGAGGCTGGGGAGGACCCCCTCCTGTCCCCAGGCAGAGTCCTGCTAGAGCCTGGCTCCTCCTGGAAGTTGAGCAGCTGCCGTTTACTGGCCGAACGGTCCGAGCAACTGTCCGAGGAGTCCAGTTCCCTGTGTTCCAATCCTTTCCGGGGTTTGGATTTGACGCTGCAGATCTGGTAGTCCGTGGCCCGTGGGTTGGAGGTAGGGAGGCACTCTGTGAGCATCAGAGAGTCGGAGTAGAGCACGCCATCTGGTCCGTCCGAACAGTGCTGCTCCACCGTAGCCTTGCACTCTGTAGTATGTAACAGGGCCCTGGTACTCTGCACTCCCCCTCCACCGCAGGCGCCCTCCTCCCCGTCCCCGTCCCCTGAACCCTCCACAGCTTTCGGGTGCTTGACGTGGAGGACCGAGCTGTTGTTGTGTCCCTGGCGGCTCTCCACCACCGCCACATGCTTAACGGTGTGGCTGGAACGCTTCTTCCTCTCCAAGGGGAACGTCTTGTAACGGCCCTTGGGGTCCGGGGAGGTCTGGACGCCCGTGCTCTTGGTGACGTTGGGGATAGAACGCCGGGCGGGCACCGTCATGTACTTGCGGTATGCCACCTTTAGAAGAGGGTTTAGAGTTTTTGGTAAAGTGTTACTCTTTCAACACAGCATCATTACAAAGTAAAAACAACATCGAGGACCACTCAGAGTTTTGAGACACTATAAACCAGGGTCTCCCAAACTCGGTCCTGGGGACCTCAAGGGGTGCAAATTTTTTTTTTGACGTAGTACTTCACAGCTGATTCAAATACTTATATCATGATAAACATTTATTATTTTTTTTTACCACCCCTTGTAGTCCCTAGGACCGTGTTTGCTTATAATCAACGGTCATAATACAATAATACATGAATATATGTTCCAAAACCAAAAGCACAGTTGGTAACAGACCTTGTAGGAGACAGGCTTGCCCCCCTTCCCAGCCGTCTGTAGAGCGGCCTCTCTCTGCTCCTTCTGCGCATCACAGATGTCCTTGAACCTCACCTGGAGGGCCTTGTTCCTCTTCCTTACCTACAACGCAACTTTATTGTCACATTTTCATTCAACATTCCTCTTTTGTGGTCTTGATATTATAGTTATTCTAAATCACCCAGACACCCCACACACACACACGCATGCACGCACGCACGCACGCACACACACCCATGCAACCCCCCCCACACACACCCACACACCCATGCGCACACACACACACCCACCCACACACACACACACACACACACACACACACACACACCTATGCACACACACACCCATGCACACACACACCTGCTGCTGTGACCTGCTGCTGGTGTCCAGGAAGGAGTATTTGACCTCCAGGGCCAGCGAGGCGGACGGGGAGGGGGGGGGCGCCGCCTCGGAGTCCGACTCGGAGTTGGTGAGCATGCATTTACCACCCTCTGCCTTGCTCACCATGGTTCCTGAGAGGGGAGGGTGTGAGATAGTGTTAGTCACTGTTGTGTATGAGAGAGAGAGGGAGAGGGAGAGGGAGAGAGAGAGAGAGAGAGAGAGAGAGAGAGAGAGAGAGAGAGAGAGAGAGAGACCTTATTAACTGTCAAGGGAGGGAGCCCCGGTTAAGTGGGCTGGGGTGAGCACACACACACACACACACTGTAAAGCATAACCACGCAGATGGAGGGCATTCCTCTGAGTTAGTGTGTACAGACAGGTAATTAGAGAACGGAACAGCAGGTTAACATGAAGGTTAGACCACTCTGCCTTGGCCTTGTATGAAAGCAGTCCCACATGTGACCTTGTTCCCAGTCAGTTAATTGCTAATTTGCTGTAAGGAAAAAAGACTGTGTCATTACGTAAGAGAAAGGCCCAGGGTGATGTGGAGCAGAATCAGCCCAAATAATGAATCGTTACATGATTTATTCTCTCTGTTCTTAGAGCTTTTGAAAGTGCTTGTGTCCTAGCAACATCCCTCATTTGTTTGTCCTGTCCATCTCCCGGACTTACTCCTTGATACAATGGAGGCTGTTATCTGTTCAGCTGTGTGCTTCTGACTCTCATAGTTCACATCTCTCTCTCTCTCTCCATCCTCTGACGTCAACAGCACAGTCCACTCATCTGTCTGTGTGTTGCCAGCCAATAGCAAACAGGCAAGAACTTGGCCTCTCTCTGTCATATCTGACCTTATAAAAAAAATAAAAAAAACGTATAAAAGCTGAACAACACATTTCCACTCTGTCATGTCTGTATCATTGTTTGATTGATTATGGAACCGTTCATTCAAGGTTTCATGTATTAACTCATATCCGTCTGCTGCTATGTAGAGACGGGTGTCCCTTCCACTCAGGTGGACATGTGAAGAGAAGACAGAGTTATACAGCATGTCATGTGACCATGTTAAGAGAAGATATTGAGTTGATATGAGAGCCCCATACAGCACGTCCTGTGACCATGTTAAGAGTTGACATGAGAACACTATACAGCATGTCCTGTGACCATGTTAAGAGTTGACATGAGAACACTATACAGCATGTCCTGTGACCATGTTAAGAGTTGACATGAGAACACTATACAGCATGTCCTGTGACCATGTTAAGAATTGACATGAGAACACTATACAGCATGTCCTGTGACCATGTTAAGAGTTGACATGAGAGCCCCATACAGCATGTCCTGTGACCATGTTAAGAGTTGACATGAGAGCCCCATACAGCACGTCCTGTGACCATGTTAATAATTGACTTGAGAGCCCCATACAGCATGTCCTGTGACCATGTTAAGAGTTGACATGAGAGCCCCATACAGCATGTCCTGTGACCATGTTAAGAGTTGATATGAGAGCCCCATACAGCACGTCCTGTGACCATGTTAATAATTGACTTGAGAGCCCCATACAGCATGCCCTGTGACCATGTTAATAATTGACTTGAGAGCCCCATACAGCATGTCCTGTGACCATGTTAAGAGTTGATATGAGAGCCCCATACAGCATGTCCTGTGACCATGTTAATAATTGACTTGAAAGCCCCATACAGCATGTCCTGTGACCATGTTAAGAGTTGATATGAGAGCCCCATACAGCATGTCCTGTGACCATGTTAAGAGTTGACATGAGAACACTATACAGCATGTCCTGTGACCATGTTAAGAGTTGATATGAGAGCCCCATACAGCATGTCCTGTGACCATGTTAAGAGTTGACTTGAAAGCCCCATACAGCATGCCCTGTGACCATGTTAAGAGTTGACTTGAAAGCCCCATACAGCATGTCCTGTGACCATGTTAATAATTGACTTGAAAGCCCCATACAGCATGTCCTGTGTCCATGTTAATAATTGACTTGAAAGCCCCATACAGCATGTCCTGTGACCATGTTAATAATTGACTTGAGAGCCCCATACAGCATGTCCTGTGACCATGTTAAGAGTTGATATGAGAGCCCCATACAGCATGTCCTGTGACCATGTTAATAATTGACTTGAAAGCCCCATACAGCATGTCCTGTGACCATGTTAATAATTGACTTGAAAGCCCCATACAGCATGTCCTGTGACCATGTTAATAATTGACTTGAAAGCCCCATACAGCATGTCCTGTGACCATGTTAATAATTGACTTGAAAGCCCCATACAGCACGCCCTGTGACCATGTTAATAATTGACTTGAGAGCCCCATACAGCATGTCCTGTGACCATGTTAATAATTGACTTGAGAGCCCCATACAGCATGTCCTGTGACCATGTTAATAATTGACTTGAGAGCCCCATACAGCATGTCCTGTGACCATGTTAATAATTGACTTGAGAGCCCCATACAGCATGTCCTGTGACCATGTTAATAATTGACTTGAGAGCCCCATACAGCATGTCCTGTGACCATGTTAATAATTGACTTGAGAGCCCCATACAGCATGCCCTGTGACCATGTTAATAATTGACTTGAGAGCCCCATACAGCATGTCCTGTGACCATGTTAATAATTGACTTGAGAGCCCCATACAGCATGCCCTGTGACCATGTTAATAATTGACTTGAGAGCCCCATACAGCATGCCCTGTGACCATGTTAATAATTGACATGAGAGCCCCATACAGCATGCCCTGTACCCCGTTGGTGTTGAGTGTTGCTGAGTGCTCTGTGTCACCTCCTCAAGTAGAGCTAGGTAGTCGGATAGCAATAGGCCTATTTTTAGATATTGAGTGTATGCATCGAAGTTATTTGTTGAAATAACGTATACATTTGCATCAAAAGTATTTAACATATTTCAAAGTCAACCAGATACTTTGTCATGATCAGATGAATCACATGTATTCATGTCAGGATAGCTGATCAGTAACCTGTCACACTGCAATACATTTCCATATGGAGCTCCTATCATATTGATGTGCAGCCTTTCAGAAATCATGGGAGTAGTTGACTTGGGGAAAGGAAGGTTGTATTTTTAGATTTGTTCATTTCAGCAAATTGAGATCGAGCGAGAGAGAAAGAGAGAGAGAAATGCATCACATTGGCAGCTCTCAGAGAGTCGTGTGAACCTCACTGCCATATTGAAATGCGCTGTATCACTCCAACTCCCCAATAGACAGACTAGATCACACAGAGAGACATTTGGGCTTTCAAAGGGGCCTGGAATCATGGAAACCCCACCACTGGCCTCAAATCCCATTTCCCTAACTACAGCGAGGGAGAGAACGACAGAGTTACAGAGAGCGAGGCAGCCACAGAGAGAGAAGGGAAGAGAGAGAGGCAGCCACAGGGAGAGAAGGGAAGAGAGACAGCCAGAGAGAGAGGCAGACACAGAGAGAGGAGAGAGAGAGACAGCCAGAGAGAGAGGCAGACACAGAGAGAGGAGAGAGAGAGACAGCCAGAGAGAGAGGCAGACACAGAGAGAGGAGACAGAGAGACAGCCAGAGAGAGAGGCAGACACAGAGAGAGGAGAGAGAGAGACAGCCAGAGAGAGAGGCAGACACAGAGAGAGAAGGGAAGAGAGAGAGAGGCAGACACAGAGAGAGAAGGGAAGAGAGAGAGAGGCAGCCAGAGAGAGAGAAGAGGAGAGGGAGAGGCAGCCAGAGAGAGATAATAGGAGAGAGAGAGGCAGCCACAGGGAGAGAAGGGAAGAGAGAGAGGCAGACACAGAGAGAGGAGAGAGAGAGACAGCCAGAGAGAGAGGCAGACACAGAGAGAGGAGAGAGAGAGACAGCCAGAGAGCGAGGCAGCCACAGAGAAAGAAGGGAAGAGAGAGAGAGGCAGCCAGAGAGAGAAGAGGAGAGAGAGAGGCAGCTAGAGAGAGAGAAGGGAAGAGAGAGAGGCAGCCAGAGAGAGAGAAGAGGAGAGGGAGAGGCAGCCAGAGAGAGGAGAGAGAGAGACAGCCAGAGAGAGAAGAGAGAGAGAAGAGGAGAGAGGCAGCCACAGAGAGAGAAGGGGAGAGGGAGAGGCAGCCAGAGAGAGGAGAGAGAGAGAAGAGGAGAGAGGCAGCCACAGAGAGAGAAGGGGAGAGGGAGAGGCAGCCAGAGAGAGAAGAGGAGAGAGAGAGGCAGCCATTGAGAGAGAAGAGGAGAGAGGCAGCCAGAGAGAGAGAAGAGGAGAGGGAGAGGCAGCCACAGAGAGAAGTGAAGAGAGAGAGAAGCAGCCAGAGAGAAGGGAAGAGAGAGAAGCAGCCACAGAGAGAGAAGAGGAGAGGGAGAGGCAGCCACAGAGAGAGAAGAGGAGAGGGAGAGAGGGAGCCAGAGAGAGAAGAGGAGAGAGAGAGGCAGCCAGAGAGAGAGAAGAGGAGAGAGGCAGCCAGAGAGAGAGAAGAGGAGAGGGAGAGGCAGCCACAGAGAGAAGTGAAGAGAGAGAGAAGCAGCCAGAGAGAAGGGAAGAGAGAGAGAAGCAGCCACAGAGAGAGAAGAGGAGAGGGAGAGGCAGCCACAGAGAGAGAAGAGGAGAGAGAGAGGCAGCCAGAGAGAGAGAAGAGGAGAGGGAGAGGCAGCCAGAGAGAGAAGGGAGGAGAGAGAGGCAGCCAGAGAGAGAAGGGAAGAGAGAGAGGCAGCCAAAGAGAGAAGAGGAGAGAGAGAGGCAGCCAGAGAGAGAGAAGAGGAGAGAGGCAGCCAGAGAGAGAGAAGAGGAGAGGGAGAGGCAGCCACAGAGAGAAGTGAAGAGAGAGAGAAGCAGCCAGAGAGAAGGGAAGAGAGAGAGAAGCAGCCACAGAGAGAGAAGAGGAGAGAGAGAGGCAGCCACAGAGAGAGAAGAGGAGAGAGGCAGCCAGAGAGAGAGAAGAGGAG
>NC_059217.1:49761095-49851095 GCF_020615455.1 Coregonus clupeaformis
GGCAGAGAGGAGGCAACACTTCATCTCTACTTTGGAAACCAAGTCGGCACTTCCCCCGACCTCCTCCCCTCTAGTCTGATCTCTTCACACAGAGAGCACTCCCCCCTCCTGTTCCCCTCTAGTCTGATCTCTTCACACAGAGAGCACTCCCCCCTCCTGTTCCCCTCTAGTCTGATCTCTTCACACAGAGAGCACTCCCCCCTCCTACTCCCCTCTAGTCTGATCTCTTCACACAGAGAGCACTCCCCCTCCTGTTCCCCTCTAGTCTGATCTCTTCACACAGAGAGCACTCCCCCCTCCTACTCCCCTCTAGTCTGATCTCTTCACACAGAGAGCACTCCCCCCTCCTGTTCCCCTCTAGTCTGATCTCGTCACACAGAGAGCACTCCCCCTCCTGTTCCCCTCTAGTCTGATCTCTTCACACAGAGAGCACTCCCCCTCCTGTTCCCCTCTAGTCTGATCTCTTCACACAGAGAGCACTCCCCCTCCTGTTCCCCTCTAGTCTGATCTCGTCACACAGAGAGCACTCCCCCTCCTGTTCCCCTCTAGTCTGATCTCGTCACACAGAGAGCACTCCCCCCTCATGTTCCCCTCTAGTCTGATCTCTTCACACAGAGAGCACTCCCCCCTCCTAGTCCCCTCTAGTCTGAGCTCTTCACACAGAGAGCACTCCCCCTCCTGTTCCCCTCTAGTCTGATCTCTTCACACAGAGAGCACTCCCCCTCCTGTTCCCCTCTAGTCTGATCTCTTCACACAGAGAGCACTCCCCCCTCCTACTCCCCTCTAGTCTGATCTCTTCACACAGAGAGCACTCCCCCCTCCTGTTCCCCTCTAGTCTGATCTCTTCACACAGAGAGCACTCCCCTCTCCTGTTCCCCTCTAGTCTGAGCTCTTCACACAGAGAGCACTCCGCCCTCCTGTTCCCCTCTAGTCTGATCTCTTCACACAGAGAGCACTCCCCCCTCCTGTTCCCCTCTAGTCTGATCTCTTCACACAGAGAGCACTCCCCCCTCCTGTTCCCCTCTAGTCTGATCTCTTCACACAGAGAGCACTCCCCCTCCTACTCCCCTCTAGTCTGATCTCTTCACACAGAGAGCACTCCCCCTCCTGTTCCCCTCTAGTCTGATCTCTTCACACAGAGAGCACTCCCCCCTCCTGTTCCCCTCTAGTCTGATCTCTTCACACAGAGAGCACTCCCCCCTCCTAGTCCCCTCTAGTCTGAGCTCTTCACACAGAGAGCACTCCGCCCTCCTGTTCCCCTCTAGTCTGATCTCTTCACACAGAGAGCACTCCCCCCTCCTGTTCCCCTCTAGTCTGAGCTCTTCACACAGAGAGCACTCCGCCCTCCTGTTCCCCTCTAGTCTGATCTCTTCACACAGAGAGCACTCCCCCTCCTGTTCCCCTCTAGTCTGAGCTCTTCACACAGAGAGCACTCCCCCTCCTGTTCCCCTCTAGTCTGATCTCTTCACACAGAGAGCACTCCCCCCTCCTACTCCCCTCTAGTCTGATCTCTTCACACAGAGAGCACTCCCCCCTCCTGTTCCCCTCTAGTCTGATCTCTTCACACAGAGAGCACTCCCTCCTCCTGTTCCCCTCTAGTATGAGCTCTTCACACAGAGAGCACTCCCCCCTCCTGTTCCCCTCTAGTCTGATCTCTTCACACAGAGAGCACTCCCCCTCCTGTTCACCTCTAGTCTGATCTCTTCACACAGAGAGCACTCCCCCTCCTGTTCCCCTCTAGTCTGATCTCTTCACACAGAGAGCACTCCCCCCTCCTACTCCCCTCTAGTCTGATCTCTTCACACAGAGAGCACTCCCCCCTCCTGTTCCCCTCTAGTCTGATCTCTTCACACAGAGAGCACTCCCCCCTCCTGTTCCCCTCTAGTCTGATCTCTTCACACAGAGAGCACCCCCCCCTCCTGTTCCCCTCTAGTCTGATCTCTTCACACAGAGAGCACTCCCCCCTCCTACTCCCCTCTAGTCTGATCTCGTCACACAGAGAGCACTCCCCCCTCCTGTTCCCCTCTAGTCTGATCTCTTCACACAGAGAGCACTGCCCCTCCTGCTCCCCTCTAGTCTGATCTCTTCACACAGAGAGCACTCCCCCCTCCTGTTCCCCTCTAGTCTGATCTCTTCACACAGAGAGCACTCCCCTCTCCTACTCCCCTCTAGTCTGATCTCTTCACACAGAGAGCACTCCCCCCTCCTGTTCCCCTCTAGTCTGATCTCTTCACACAGAGAGCACTCCCCCTCCTAATCCCCTCTAGTCTGATCTCGTCACACAGAGAGCACTCCCCCCTCCTGTTCCCCTCTAGTCTGATCTCTTCACACAGAGAGCACTCCCCCCTCCTGTTCACCTCTAGTCTGATCTCTTCACACAGAGAGCACTGCCCCTCCTGCTCCCCTCTAGTCTGATCTCTTCACACAGAGAGCACTCCCCTCTCCTACTCCCCTCTAGTCTGATCTCTTCACACAGAGAGCACTCCCCCCTCCTGTTCCCCTCTAGTCTGATCTCTTCACACAGAGAGCACTCCCCCCTCCTAATCCCCTCTAGTCTGATCTCGTCACACAGAGGGCACAGCTAGAGTGTTTGTAGCAGAACCACATTGTTTTCTCTCTTCCTCTCTCCTGGTCATGTTTTGGTTCTCCCAGAACTATTTTGTGGCTAGCCAAGTCTACAGCAGCAGAACCGGGGCGATGATGCAGAATACATCTTCTGCTCCAGACTGTTTCCCAGAGAGAGGAGAGAGAGATGGAGGAGGGGGAGAGAGCGAACGAGAGAGATAGAGGAGGGGGAGAGAGCGAACGAGAGAGAGAGGAGGGAGAGAAATAGCTGTTGCTGGCAGATTTCACTGTTTCTTAAAAATCTTAATCTTTGAAGCAGCAGCCAGCTTGGCGCTATATCCTCCTGGACTCACTGATGTAGCAGGGGGGTAACAGTGTCTGCTCTTGCTTTCTCTCTTTCTCGCGCTCGCTCTCTCACTCTCACTTTCTCTCGCTGCTCTCTGTCTCTCTCCCCCTCTCTCAGGAAAGTGACAAAGCAGGGGAAACTGTATCAAGTGAGATAGGGTTGGATGGGAGAGTGGATGGCAGGCAGAGTGATATGGGAGATGGGGTAGAGAGAGAGACATGCTCTTTGAGTTGAAGGGTAGAGTGGTGGTGGAGGGAGAGGTGGGGGAGAGAGAGAGACATGCTCTTTGAGTTGAATGGTAGAGTGGTGGTGGAGGGAGAGATGGGGGAGAGAGAAAGACATGCTTTTTGAGTTGAAGGGGATAGTGGTGGGGGGGAGAGATGGGGGAGAGAGAGAGACATGCTCTTTGAGTTGAAGGGTAGAGTGGTGGTGGAGGGAGAGATGGGGGAGAGAGAGAGACATGCTCTTTGAGTTGAAGGGTAGAGTGGTGGTGGAGGGAGAGATGGGGGAGAGAGAGAGAGACATGCTCTTTGAGTTGAAGGGTAGAGTGGTGGTGGAGGGAGAGATGGGGGAGAGAGAGAGACATGCTCTTTGAGTTGAAGGGGAGAGTGGTGGTGGGGGGAGAGGTGGGGGAGAGAGAGAGACATGCTCTTTGAGTTGAAGGGTAGAGTGGTGGTGGAGGGAGAGATGGGGGGAGAGAGAGAGACATGCTCTTTGAGTTGAAGGGTAGAGTGGTGGTGGAGGGAGAGATGGGGGAGAGAGAGAGACATGCTCTTTGAGTTGAAGGGTAGAGTGGTGGTGGAGGGAGAGATGGGGGGAGAGAGAGAGACATGCTCTTTGAGTTGAAGGGTAGAGTGGTGGTGGAGGGAGAGATGGGGGAGAGAGAGAGAGACATGCTCTTTGAGTTGAAGGGTAGAGTGGTGGTGGAGGGAGAGATGGGGGGAGAGAGAGAGACATGCTCTTTGAGTTGAAGGGTAGAGTGGTGGTGGAGGGAGAGATGGGGGAGAGAGAGAGACATGAGAGAGACTTGAGGGTCTGGGGTCCGCTCACCAACCAAGAATTCACAAAATGGGACAAACACCAAATTGAGACTCTGCATGCAGAATTCTGCAAAAATATCCTCTGTGTACAACGAAAAACACAAAATAATGCATGCAGAGCAGAATTAGGCCGATACCCGCTAACTATCAAAATCCAGAAGAGAGCCGTTAAATTCTATAACCACTTAAAAGAAAGTGATTCCCAAACCTTCCATAACAAAGCCATCACCTACAGAGAGATGAACTTGGAAAAGTTCCCTAAGCAAGCAGCAAGATTTGTGACCTGTTGCCACAAGAAAAGGGCAACCATTGAAGAACAAACACCATTGTAAATACAACCCATATTTATGTATATTTATTTTCCCATTTGTACGTTAACTATTTGCACATTGTTACAACACTGTATATAGATATAATATGACATTTGAAATGTCTTTATTCTTTTGGAACTTCTGAGTGTAATGTTTACTGTTCATTTTCTATTGTTTATTTCACTTTTGTTTACTATCTACTTCACTTGCTTTGGCAATGTTAACACACCATGCCAATAAAGCCCTTACATTTGAATTGAATTGAGACATGCTGTTTGAGTTGAAGGGTAGAGTGGTGGTGGAGAGAGAGATGGGGGGAGAGAGAGAGACATGCTGTTTGAGTTGAAGGGGAGAGTGGTGGTGGGGAGAGAGATGGGGTAGAGAGAGGGAGAGACATGCCCTTTGAGGGGCAACTGAAGGACAATCACAATCAGAGAGGTCTAAATGGTCTCTGCTCTCTCCCATGCTCCACTGCCCCTGAGCTCAGTAATGAGATGGTGGGATCACCACGTTCATTCATCTAGATTAGTCTTCAGTTAAGGTCCTTCATCAGACTGAGCAGCAGTCAACTGGCCAGCACACAGCACGCACACACACACACATCACACACACACACACATCACACACACATCACATCACACACACACATACATCACATCACACACACACACACACAGCATACAGCTCTCATTAGGTATTCAGCCCCTGCTAGAAACACTTGTCTCTGTTCTACCTCCATACCATAACATTACATTCCTATAGTGCAGTCAAAATCTGTGGCGAACAACTCCACACCTAAAAAGATGCTCCATATCAGGTTTTGGAAATACATCAAACGATGGTATGTAACACGCACGCCTCAGTTACCAAGAGAATGCATCATCATTCTAGATCTCTGTAGGATGGATGTTCTAGCGGTGTTGTTGGAAGATGGAAACTGTCAGCTTGAATGAAGAGACATTGTTGTTGTTTTTTGCGTTGTGGTTACGTGCTCCTGAATTGTATTTCAGAGAAACTGACCATGGATTCCTCAGACAGAAAGTGACTGAATTCTCTCCCTGTCCCTGCGAAGAGCGACTAAGCATATTAACATTAAATACCTCAGCTCTCAGACTACCTCTACGGCTCCATGTTTCATGTTTGATCCATGACAGGAATATCTAGTCAAAATATTCCTGTTATACTGGAGTTCCCAATAGCTTATTCTCTGCCTAACACTAATTTCAGAACAAATCCCCCTTTCCATCCAGAGGTTATCTGAACAATCCTTTCTCTCTCTCTCTCTCTCCCACCTCTCTATCAGCACCACCAAGGTTTGACTGAAATAATGAAAAAGAGCCCTGGCGACTCACCTCCAACGTAAATCACTGATGAACAGGACGAGACGGCAGCATAGATCCCTGGTAGTGTCTGTGGTAGAGCATGTCTGTTCCCTTAGAGGGTTAGTCTCCCTGGGAGAAGAGCAGGCTATGCCATGGTGGAAGTTAACAGTGCCAGAGTCCCCCAGCAGGAGCAGGGCAGTTGTTGTATAGTTCCTATAGTTGCGTCACATTGGCTGTTTGCTGCCTTCGTACCAGTAGAGAGAGAGAGAGATGAAAAAATGATCCTTTTCCTCTAAGCCCACAGCGAGCAAGACCGGAGTCAGGCGTTCCCCCTTTCTCTCCTCCTCCTCCTCCTCCTCCTCCTCCCTCTCTCCTCCTCTCAGTAAAGCCGAGAGCGGCTCATACACACTGAAAGTCCGGGGCGCTCGCTGGCTCACTGACAGATAGCAGACGCTCAGCGCACGCAGAATATCTCCTTTACTGCTGCTGCAGATATTCTCTCTCTCTCTCTCTGTGTGTGAGGGAGAGGGAGGGGGAGGGAGAGGGAGGGAGGGAGGGGGAGAGGGAGAGAAGGAGAGGGGGAGAGGGGGAGAGGGAGAGAGAGAGAGAGAGAGAGAGAGAGAGAGAGAGAGAGAGAGAGAGAGAGAGAGAGAGAGAGAGAGAGAGAGAGAGAGAGAGAGAGAGAGAGAGAGAGAGAGAGAGAGAGAGAGAGAGAGAGAGAGAGAGAGAGAGAGAGAGAGAGAGAGAGAGAGAGAGAGAGAGAGAGAGAGAGAGAGAGAGAGAGAGCACAAGAAGTGGAGTACAAACAGCATTTTTGCTGTGAAGAGATAGAATCATTAGATCATTTGTTTTGGTTCTGTCCATTTGTAGCTTGTTTTTGGACACAGGTCCAGGAATGGCTAAAGGATTGCAATATTTACCTGGAACTAACCTTGCAGATAGCATTACTGGGTGATCTGAAAAGTCATAGTCAATCAATCAATAATATAATAATACTTTTAGCAAAAATGTTTATTTTTAATTCACAATCTGTAGAAGCAATGAGAATAGAAAGGTTCAGAACTTTTGTAAAACATCACAGTACGGTTGAAATATATATGGCAAATAGAAATCCTATATGGATGGTGTTAAGAGATAGATGGGAGGTATTGGATAGAGTTGAAGGATGGGACTAATAACAAATAACAACAAATAATAACAAAGATAGCTAATAATGTAAGCATACTGTGTCCATAATAAGTATATAGGTTGTATGTTGGGAGCTTTTGGGAAAGAGCACAGTTAGAAAGATATGGCATTTAGAAGCAAACCGGATGGACATCATGAAAATGATCGGAGAGGTTGAGAGTAGAAGAAGTTCAGGAGCAAAAAAATAAATATATATATATATATATATATATAGAATTATTGTAAAATTTACTCTGTCCATAAGGTGTAGATAGTAAGTATAGACCGGAAGTAGAGGCCTGGGCGTTGTTGTTCACTAATTTACTCCAAGTAGGGAAAGGATGGTGGGGTTGAAAAGTAATAAAGGGGAATATATATATAAAAAATAAAAATAAACATGGGGGATTGGAAGTGATGCAGACAATTACATTGATAGAAGATACAATCTATCTGCAATATTAAGCTGATCCATTCCCCCCCCCAAAAAACAAAAAACAAAACAAAAAAAAAACCAGCATTGTAAATACAACCTATATTTACAGTACATTCGGAAAGTATTCAGACCCCTTCCCCTTTTCCACAAATATTGTTACGTTACAGCCTTATTCTGAAATGTATTTAATAGTTTTTTTTTTCCCCGTCATCGATCTATACACAATACCCCACAAGCCTAAAGATCACAATGAGCTATGCCAAGCGTTGGCAGGAGTGGGGTAGAGCTCGCCACCATTGGACTCTGGAGCAGTGGAAATGCGTCCTCTGGAGTGATTAATCACGCTTCACCATCTGGCAGTCCGACGGACAAATCCGGGTTTGGCGGATGCCAAGAGAACACTACCTGCCTGAATGCATAGTACCAACTGTAAAGTTTGGTGGAGGAGGAATAATGGTCTGTGGCTGTTTTTCGTGGTTCGGGATAGGCCCCTTAGTGGCAGTGAAGGGAAATCTTAACGCTACAGCATACAATGACATTCTTGACGATTCTGTGCTTCCAACAGTTTGGGGAAGGACCTTTCCTGTTTTAACATGACAATGCCCCCATGCACAAAGCAAGGTCAATACATAAATAGTTTGTCGAGATCAGTGTGGAAGAACTTGACTGGCCTGCAGAGAGCCCTGACATCAACCCCATCGAACACCTTTCCGATGAATTGGAACGCCGACTGCGAGCCAGGCCTAATCGCCCAACATCAGTGCCCGACCTCACTAATGCTCTTTTGGCTGAATGGAAGCATTTCCCCGCAGCGATGTACCGACATCTAGGGGAAGGCCTTCCAAGAAGAGTGGAGGCTGTTATAGCAGCAAAGGGGGGACCAACTCCATATTAATGGCCACGATTTTGGAATGAGATGTTGGACCAGCAGGTGTCCACATACTGTTGGTCATGTAGTGTAGTTAACAAGCCCCTGACAGATGGATAGAGAGGACTTCAGACAAACGAGCGTTTCTCTTCTCAACTAACAAAATAATGAAATATCTCCCACTCATACTGAACACAGCCAGGAGGAGTTGAGGAAATTGAGATTGAGCAAGGTGCAATACTCATCATGAACCTCACACACACACACACAAAACATAACACACACAAACACACTCGCAACATACTGTCCTCACTGCAGCCAATCAGAAAGCACAATGCCCTGTTGTAGAAATCTCCGGTCTTCCTGTCCAGCTCCTGTCTCTGTGTGGGTGTTTATCATCATGTTGTCTTAGCGAGTGAGATAAGGAGATAGGATCAGGTCCATCTAATCTTTATGTGTTATTATCTGAAAGGCTAAACTGGATCCTAGATCGGTACTCCTACTCTGAGACGCTTTATAAAGACCGGCCTGGTATGTCTGGGTCTGTGCAGACGAGGTCTCCCCCTTCCCCCAGACCAGGCACTCAGGCTGCGGCCCAAATGGCACCCTGTTCCCTATGTGCCCTATGGTCCCTGGTCTAAAGTAGTGCACTACATAGGGAATAGGGTGCCATTCTCTGGTCTAAAGTAGTGCACTACATAGGGAATAGGGTGCCATTCTCTGGTCTAAAGTAGTGCACTACATAGGGAATAGGGTGCCATTCTCTGGTCTAAAGTAGTGCACTATATAGGGAATAGGGTGCCATTCTCTGGTCTAAAGTAGTGCACTACATAGGGAATAGGGTGCCATTCTCTGGTCTAAAGTAGTGCACTATATAGGGAATAGGGTGCCATTCTCTGGTCTAAAGTAGTGCACTACATAGGGAATAGGGTGCCATTCTCTGGTCTAAAGTAGTGCACTACATAGGGAATAGGGTGCCATTCTCTGGTCTAAAGTAGTGCACTACATAGGGAATAGGGTGCCATTCTCTGGTCTAAAGTAGTGCACTACATAGGGAATAGGGTGCCATTCTCTGGTCTAAAGTAGTGCACTACATAGGGAATAGGGTGCCATTCTCTGGTCTAAAGTAGTGCACTATATAGGGAATAGGGTGCCATTCTCTGGTCTAAAGTAGTGCACTACATAGGGAATAGGGTGCCATTCTCTGGTCTAAAGTAGTGCACTACATAGGGAATAGGGTGCCATTTGGGACAGAGCCTCAAACTCAGGGCAGTGAAATATATTTAATTTTCCTAAATAATGAATGGTTGTGATCCAGTCATATTAATAGAGGTAGAATGCTTTAAGGAAGTGGAGTGTGTGTGTGTGTGTGTGTGCGTGTGTGTGTGTGTGTGTGTGCGTCATGATGTCTCTCTTTCATGGGTGGCTGCCTGATATCTAACCAGCTACGGTATACATCATTGACAGGTGTACTATTAACATATAAACAGAGGTGTACCATTAACAGATAAACACATTTGATTGATTCTGGAATTATTAACAGATGCAATGTGGTGGCAGTGGTTTTAAGTGTTCTAATGTTTCCTCTGGTCTGTTGGTCACTCCACCGGCTGGCTCATTGTGTTTCCTCTGGTCTGTTGGTCACTCCACCGGCTGGCTCATTGTGTTTCCTCTGGTCTGTTGGTCACTCCACTGGCTGGCTCATGGTGTTTCCTCTGGTCTATTGGTCACTCCACTGGCTGGCTCATTGTGTTTCCTCTGGTCTATAGGTCACTCCACCGGCTGGCTCATTGTGTTTCCTCTGGTCTGTTGGTCACTCCACTGGCTGGCTCATGGTGTTTCCTCTGGTCTATTGGTCACTCCACTGGCTGGCTCATTGTGTTTCCTCTGGTCTGTTGGTCACTCCACCGGCTGGCTCATTGTGTTTCCTCTGGTCTATTGGTCACTCCACCGGCTGGCTCATTGTGTTTCCTCTGGTCTATAGGTCACTCCACCGGCTGGCTCATTGTGTTTCCTCTGGTCTATTGGTCACTCCACTGGCTGGCTCATTGTGTTTCCTCTGGTCTATAGGTCACTCCACCGGCTGGCTCATTGTGTTTCCTCTGATCTATTGGTCACTCCACTGGCTGGCTCATTGTGTTTCCCCTGGTCTATAGGTCACTCCACCGGCTGGCTCATTGTGTTTCCTCTGGTCTATTGGTCACTCCACCGGCTGGCTCATTGTGTTTCCTCTGGTCTATTGGTCACTCCACTGGCTGGCTCATTGTGTTTCCCCTGGTCTATAGGTCACTCCACCGGCTGGCTCATTGTGTTTCCTCTGGTCTATTGGTCACTCCACTGGCTGGCTCATTGTGTTTCCTCTGGTCTATTGGTCACTCCACCGGCTGGCTCATTGTGTTTCCTCTGGTCTATTGGTCACTCCACTGGCTGGCTCATGGTGTTTCCTCTGGTCTATTGGTCACTCCACCGGCTGGCTCATTGTGTTTCCTCTGGTCTGTTGGTCACTCCACTGGCTGGCTCATTGTGTTTCCTCTGGTCTATTGGTCACTCCACCGGCTGGCTCATTGTGTTTCCTCTGGTCTATTGGTCACTCCACTGGCTGGCTCATTGTGTTTCCTCTGGTCTATTGGTCACTCCACCGGCTGGCTCATTGTGTTTCCTCTGGTCTATTGGTCACTCCACCGGCTGGCTCATTGTGTTTCCTCTGGTCTATTGGTCACTCCACCGGCTGGCTCATTGTGTTTCCTCTGGTCTATTGGTCACTCCACTGGCTGGCTCATTGTGTTTCCTCTGGTCTATTGGTCACTCCACTGGCTGGCTCATGGTGTTTCCGCTGGTCTATTGGTCACTCCACCGGCTGGCTCATTGTGTTTCCTCTGGTCTATAGGTCACTCCACCGGCTGGCTCATTGTGTTTCCTCTGGTCTATTGGTCACTCCACTGGCTGGCTCATTGTGTTTCCTCTGGTCTATTGGTCACTCCACCGGCTGGCTCATTGTGTTTCCTCTGGTCTATAGGTCACTCCACCGGCTGGCTCATTGTGTTTCCTCTGGTCTGTTGGTCACTCCACTGGCTGGCTCATGGTGTTTCCTCTGGTCTATTGGTCACTCCACTGGCTGGCTCATTGTGTTTCCTCTGGTCTGTTGGTCACTCCACCGGCTGGCTCATTGTGTTTCCTCTGGTCTATTGGTCACTCCACCGGCTGGCTCATTGTGTTTCCTCTGGTCTATAGGTCACTCCACCGGCTGGCTCATTGTGTTTCCTCTGGTCTATTGGTCACTCCACTGGCTGGCTCATTGTGTTTCCTCTGGTCTATAGGTCACTCCACCGGCTGGCTCATTGTGTTTCCTCTGATCTATTGGTCACTCCACTGGCTGGCTCATTGTGTTTCCCCTGGTCTATAGGTCACTCCACCGGCTGGCTCATTGTGTTTCCTCTGGTCTATTGGTCACTCCACCGGCTGGCTCATTGTGTTTCCTCTGGTCTATTGGTCACTCCACTGGCTGGCTCATTGTGTTTCCCCTGGTCTATAGGTCACTCCACCGGCTGGCTCATTGTGTTTCCTCTGGTCTATTGGTCACTCCACTGGCTGGCTCATTGTGTTTCCTCTGGTCTATTGGTCACTCCACCGGCTGGCTCATTGTGTTTCCTCTGGTCTATTGGTCACTCCACTGGCTGGCTCATGGTGTTTCCTCTGGTCTATTGGTCACTCCACCGGCTGGCTCATTGTGTTTCCTCTGGTCTGTTGGTCACTCCACTGGCTGGCTCATTGTGTTTCCTCTGGTCTATTGGTCACTCCACCGGCTGGCTCATTGTGTTTCCTCTGGTCTATTGGTCACTCCACTGGCTGGCTCATTGTGTTTCCTCTGGTCTATTGGTCACTCCACCGGCTGGCTCATTGTGTTTCCTCTGGTCTATTGGTCACTCCACCGGCTGGCTCATTGTGTTTCCTCTGGTCTATTGGTCACTCCACCGGCTGGCTCATTGTGTTTCCTCTGGTCTATTGGTCACTCCACTGGCTGGCTCATTGTGTTTCCTCTGGTCTATTGGTCACTCCACTGGCTGGCTCATGGTGTTTCCGCTGGTCTATTGGTCACTCCACCGGCTGGCTCATTGTGTTTCCTCTGGTCTATAGGTCACTCCACCGGCTGGCTCATTGTGTTTCCTCTGGTCTATTGGTCACTCCACTGGCTGGCTCATTGTGTTTCCTCTGGTCTATTGGTCACTCCACCGGCTGGCTCATTGTGTTTCCTCTGGTCTATAGGTCACTCCACCGGCTGGCTCATGGTGTTTCCTCTGGTCTGTTGGTCACTCCACCGGCTGGCTCATTGTGTTTCCTCTGGTCTATAGGTCACTCCACCGGCTGGCTCATTGTGTTTACTCTGGTCTGTTGGTCACTCCACTGGCTGGCTCATTGTGTTTCCTCTGGTCTGTTGGTCACTCCACCGGCTGGCTCATTGTGTTTCCTCTGGTCTATTGGTCACTCCACCGGCTGGCTCATTGTGTTTCCTCTGGTCTATAGGTCACTCCACTGGCTGGCTCATTGTGTTTCCTCTGGTCTATTGGTCACTCCACCGGCTGGCTCATTGTGTTTCCTCTGGTCTGTTGGTCACTCCACCGGCTTGCTCATTGTGTTTCCCCTGGTCTATAGGTCACTCCACCGGCTGGCTCATTGTGTTTCCTCTGGTCTGTTGGTCACTCCACCGGCTGGCTCATTGTGTTTCCCCTGGTCTATAGGTCACTCCACTGGCTGGCTCATTGTGTTTCCTCTGGTCTATTGGTCACTCCACCGGCTGGCTCATTGTGTTTCCTCTGGTCTATTGGTCACTCCACTGGCTGGCTCATTGTGTTTCCTCTGGTCTATTGGTCACTCCACTGGCTGGCTCATTGTGTTTCCTCTGGTCTATTGGTCACTCCACTGGCTGGCTCATTGTGTTTCCTCTGGTCTATTGGTCACTCCACTGGCTGGCTCATTGTGTTTCCTCTGATCTATTGGTCACTCCACTGGCTGGCTCATTGTGTTTCCTCTGGTCTATTGGTCACTCCACTGGCTGGCTCATTGTGTTTCCTCTGATCTATTGGTCACTCCACTGGCTGGCTCATGGTGTTTCCTCTGTATGGAAATGAAATGTGGTGATAAGGGAGCTGGTCTGATCGATCATACTCCTCTGTCTCACACTGTGGGACAGATCATCTGTCTCACTGTAAATGGAGATATATCAGTTCCTTCTCTTTAGTTGATCTCTCTCTGCACAGCATACTGCCTGTTGTAAAGCTCTTTTTTATTTTTATTTTTATTTTATTTAACTAGGCAAGTCAGTTAAGAACAAATTCTTATTTACAATGATGGCCTGCCCCGGCCAAACCCAGACGACGCTGGGCCAATTGGGCGCCGCCGGATTGTGATACAGCCTGGAATGGGACAGGGTCTGTAGTGACGCCTCTAGCACTGAGATGCAGTGTCTTAGACCGCTGTGCCACTCGGGAGGCCTCTTATGGTACTTCTCCCTTCAACTCTCTGCATTAGCATTTTAACATCACTAAAATGTCTGCCTTAGCAATACTAATGGTACTGTTTTTATACAGGAGTCAAGTTTAGCTTTTTCCATCAATCACAGATAAAACAGCCCTCCGTCGTCAACATTTAATACATGCTTTTAAATGGAACGTGCAGCCTTATCTCTTATAGTCTGGCCATTAACCAAGACAGAATATGAGTCGAGAGAGATGTCACAATCCCCTAGTCCTCTCCCTCTCCCTCACCCCCTCTCCCTTTCTACCTCTCCCTCTCCTCTCCCTCTCCCTCACCCCCTCTCCCTTTCTACCTCTCCCTCTCCTCTCCACTGCTTCACTCCTCCTGGGTCCCTCTATGCCTCTCTTCTCTCTCAAATTCTCTAGCGGAGCGGACGCCGTCCCTGTCGGCCCAATTAAAGCCTTAAAACAATGCTTTGTTTATGAGGACTCCCATTTGGTATGAGAGCAAATATCAATTATTCTCCCCTGCTGTCAGGAGTTAGAGTGAGATGGATGATCTGGCCCACAGTGTGAGAGAGAGGAGTATGATGGATCAGACCAGCTCCCTAATCCCCACTTTTCATTTCCATACAGATCTCTGCCTCGTTTCAGCCCTCACACACACAGTCACATTGAGACGGATGTTGATTGGATGAATTGTGTATGTTGAAATCTATGTCCTGGTCAATATGACATGAATGAAGCCAATAATGTTGCTTTCAGCCTCCGTTGTCATTATTGTATACAATATGACATTTGATTTTGATATTGGCGTAGTCGGCAGTCATTTAAAACAAGTTGTTAGCTACTCATAGGGTTGTAAAGGGACGTTGTATTACTGGTAACTTTCAAGTTAACAGAAAGTTATTATCAGAAAAAATCGAATGGCCTTTTGGGGGTACTTCAGATTATCACAGGTGTCTGTAATTATCTCTGGCCCTCTGTGTTGCCTTATCACATGTCAAATATATAAAATAATCAAATATTTATTTTAATCATTTTATGACAAAGCTGTAAAACATTATCCTAAATACAAATCATCAACGTAGTGAATACCATTGGTGTGTAATACGAGGGTTTCAGCATTAAAACATATTTTATATACAGTGCATTCTGAAAATATTCAGACTCCTTGACTTTTTTCACATTTTGTTACGTTACAGCCTAATTCTAAAATGGATTAAATTGTTTTGTTTTTTTCTCATCAATCTACACACAATACCCCATAATGACAAAGGTTTATTTATTTTTTGCAAATGTATTACAAATAAAAAACTGAAATACCTGATTTACATAAGTATTCATTCCCTTTGCTATGAGACTCAAAATTGAGCTCAGGTGCATCCTGTTTCCATTGATCATCCTAGAGATGTTTCTACAACTTGATTGGAGTCCACCTGTGGTAAATTCAATTGATTGGACATGATTTGGAAAGGCACAGACCTGTCTATATAAGGTCCCACAGTTGACAGTGCATGTCAGAGCAAAATCCAAGTCATGAGGTCGAAGGAATTGTCGGTAGAGCTCCGAGATAGGATTGTTGCAAGGCACAGATCTGGGGAAGGGTACCAAAACATTTCTGCAGCTTTGAAGGTCCCCAAGAACACAGTGGCCTCCATCATTCTTAAATGGAAGACGTTTGGAACCACCAAGACTCTTCCTAGAGCTGGCCTCCCGGCCAAACCGCAATCGGGGGAGAAGGGCCTTGGTCAGGGAGGTGACCAAGAACCTGGTGGTCACTCTGACAGAGCTCCAGAGTTCCTCTGTGGAGATGGGAGAACCTTCCAGAAGGACAACCATCTCTGCAGCACTCTACCAAATCAGGCCTTTATGGTAGAGTGGCCAGACGGAAGCCACTCCTCAGTAAAAGGCACATGACAGCCGACTTGGAGTTTGCCAATTTTTTGAATAAGAAACATTAATGTGTTGAAAATCCCAAATTGTTTGCATAGTCAACCTACACACAGCTCTGACACACACACTTACCCCACCAGACATGCCACCAGGGGTCTTTTCACAGTCCCCAGATCCAGAAAAAATTCAAAGGGAAAACAGGTTTTTAGAAAATGTAGGAAAATGTATAAAAAAAAAAAACTGAAACATCACATTTACCAAAGTATTCAGACCCTTTACTCAGTACTTTGTTGAATCACATTTGGTGCCTCGAGTCTTCTTGGGTATGACACTACAAGCTTGGCACACCTGTATTTGGGGAGTTTCTCCTATTCTTCTCTGCAGATCCTCTCAAGCTCTGTAAGGTTGGATGGGGAGCGTTGCTGCACAGCTATTTTCAGGTCTCTCCAGAGATGTTAGATCAGGTTCAAATCCGGGCTCTGGCTGGGCCACTCAAGGACATTCAGAGACTTGTCTCGAAGCCACTCCTGCGTTGTCTTGGCTGTGTGCTTAGGGTCGTTGTGCTGTTGGAAGGTGAACCTTCGACCCAGTCTGAGGTCCTGAGCGCTCTAGAGCAGGTTTTCATCAAGGATCTCTCTGTACTTTTCTCTGTTCATCTTTCCCTCAGTCCTGACTAGTCTCCCAATCCCTGACGCTGACAAACATCCCCTCAGCATGATGTTGCCACCACCATGCTTCATCTTAGGGATGGTGCCAGGTTTCCTCCAGACGTGACGCTTGGCATTCAGTCCAAAGATTTAACTCTTGGTTTCATAAGACCAGAGAATCTTGTTTCTCATGGTCTGAGAGTCTATGTGCCTTTTGTCAAACTCCAAGCGGGCTGTCATGTGCCTTTTACTGAGGAGTGGCTTCCATCTGGCCACTCTACCATAAAGGCCTGATTGGTGGAGTGCAGCAGAGATCACCTTCTGGAATGTTCTCCCATCTACACAGAGGAACTCTGGAGCTCTGTCAGAGTGACCATCGGGTTCTTGGTCACCTCCTTGACCAAGGCCCTTCTCCCCCGATTGCTCAGTTTGGCCGGGCGGCCAGCTCTAGGAAGAATGGCTTGGTTTTTGTTCTGACGTGCACTGTCAACTGTGGGACCTTATATAGGCAGGTGTGTGCCTTTCCAAATCATGTCCAATCAATTGAATCTACCACAGGTATCCAATCAAGTTGTAGAAACATCTCAAGGATGGTCAATGGAAACAGGATGCACCTGAGCGCAATTTCGAGTCTCATAGCGAAGGGTTTGAATAAATATGTAAATAAGGTACAAAAAAAAAAGACATGATCAGTCTATAATTTTAATGGTAGGTTTATTTGAACAATGAGAGACAGAATAACAACAAAAAAATCCAGAAAAATGCATGTAAAAAATGTTATAAATTGATTTGCATTTTAATGAGGGAAATAAGTATTTGACCCCTCTGCAAAACATGACTTAGTACTTGGTGGCAGAACCCTTGTTGGCAATCACAGAGGTCAGACGTTTCTTGTAGTTGGCCACCAGGTTTGCACACATCTCAGGAGGGATTTTGTCCCACTCCTCTTTGCAGATCTTCTCCAAGTCATTAAAGTTTCGAGCCTGACGTTTGGCAACTCGAACCTTCAGCTCCCTCCACAGATTTTCTATGGGATTAAGGTCTGGAGACTGGCTAGGCCACTCCAGCACCTTAATGTGCTTCTTCTTGAGCCACTCCTTTGTTGCCTTGGCCGTGTGTTTTGGGTCATTGTCATGCTGGAATACCCATCCACGACCCATTTTCAATGCCCTGGCTGAGGGAAGGAGTTTCTCACCCAAGATTTGATAGTACATGGCCCCGTCCATCGTCCCTTTGATGCGGTGAAGTTGTCCTGTCCCCTTAGCAGAAAAACACCCCCAAAGCATAATGTTTCCACCTCCATGTTTGACATTTTACATTTTAGTCATTTAGCAGACGCTCTTATCCAGAGCGACTTACAGTTAGTGCATACATTATTTTTTTATCGAACCCACAACCCTGGCGTTGCAAACGCCATGCTCTACCAACTGAGCTACATCCCCTGCCGGCCATTCCCTCCCCTCCCTCCCCTACCCTGGACGACGCTGGGCCAATTGTGCGCGCCGCCCCATGGGTCTCCCGGTCGCGGCCGGCTACGACAGAGCCTGGATTCGAACCAGGATCTCTAGTGGCGCAGTGGTCTAAGGCACTGCATCGCAGTGCTAGCTGTGCCACTAGAGATCCTGGTTCGAATCCAGGCTCTTTCGACCACTGCGCCACTCGGTGGGGATGGTGTTCTTGGGGTCATAGGCAGCATTCCTCCTCTTCCAAACACGGCCAGTTGAGTGGATGGCAAAGAGCTCGATTTTGGTCTCATCTGACCACAACACTTTCACCCAGTTCTCCTCTGAATCATTCAGATGTTCATTGGCAAACTTCAGACGGGCCTGTACATGTTCTTTCTTGAGCAGGGGGACCTTGCGGGCGCTGCAGGATTTCAGTCCTTCACGGCGTAGTGTGTTACCAATTGTTTTCTTGGTGACTGTGGTCCCAGCTGCCTTGAGATCATTGACAACATCCTCCTGTGTAGTTCTGTGCTGATGAGGTGAGATCTTGCATGGAGCCCCAGGCCGAGGGAGATTGACAGTTCTTTTGTGTTTCTTCCATTTGCGAATAATCGCACCAACTGTTGTCACCTTCTCACCAAGCTGCTTGGCGATGGTCTTGTAGCCCATTCCAGCCTTGTGTAGGTCTACAATATTGTCCCTGACATCCTTGGAGAGCTCTTTGGTCTTGGCCATGGTGGAGAGTTTGGAATCTGATTCATTGATTGCTTCTGTGGACAGGTGTCTTTTATACAGGTAACAAACTGAGATTAGGAGCACTCCCTTTAAGAGTGTGTTCCTAATCTCAGCTCATTACCTGTATAAAAGACACCTGGGAGCCAGAAATCTTTCTGATTGCGAGGGGGTCAAATACTTATTTCCCTCATTAAAATGCGAATCAATTTATAACATTTTTGACATGCGTTTTTCTGGATGTTTTTGTTGTTATTCTGTCTCTCACTGTTCAAATAAACCTACCATAAAAATTATAGACTGATCATTTCTTTGTCAGTGGGCAAAATCAGCAGGGGATCAAATACTTTTTTTCCCTCACTGTACATAGATGGTGCGTGAGTTTGGGGAAGATAATTTTCACCATAAAAGGATTCCAGTACTTTTGGTAAATTTTGCAACCCTAGCTACTCAGAATCCCTTAGCATTTGGAGCATGTGTCTCCCTTGGGATTGGATATTTCACTATTACACCCCTCTTGAGCTTCATTTAATTCTAAATCCAGAGGAATTGATTCATTCTCCTAACTCCTTCACAGTGTAAAATCCTAAAAGTTACCAAGCCTATTACATTCCCAATTATAGATGATTGCACTTTAAGTGGAATTGACCGGTCCGGTCCGTGCCTCTAGCTCAGTTCATGGCTGCTACACTGAATGTAAGTGAGGCCTTGGTGGACTGTACATCCTGTAGGTAAGGTTATATTTGATGTGTTCTCTCCCGTGTGCTGGTAAGGGCACAGATGACAGACCGGTAGGATTCCAGTTGAGGTGGTTTAATAACGCTGAAGATGCACAGGCACGGAACAGCACCGCACATTGGATGGAGTATGGATGGATGTAGTATGGATGGATGTAGTATGGATGGATGGAGTATGGATGGATGTAGTATGGATGGATGGAGTATGGATGGATGTAGTATGGATGGATGGAGTATGGATGGATGGAGTATGGATGGATGGAGTATGGATGGATGGAGTATGGATGGATGGAGTATGGATGGATGGAGTATGGATGGATGGAGTATGGATGGATGGAGTATGGATGGATGGAGTATGGATGGATGGATGGATGTAGCATGGATGGATGTAGCATGGATGGATGTAGTATGGATGGATGTAGTATGGATGGATGGAGTATGGATGGATGGAGTATGGATGGATGGAGTATGGATGGATGGAGTATGGATGGATGTAGTATGGATGGATGGAGTATGGATGGATGTAGTATGGATGGATGGAGTATGGATGGATGGAGTATGGATGGATGGAGTATGGATGGATGGAGTATGGATGGATGGAGTATGGATGGATGTAGTATGGATGGATGTAGTATGGATGGATGTAGCATGGATGGATGGAGTATGGATGGATGGAGTATGGATGGATGTAGTATGGATGGATGTAGTATGGATGGATGGAGTATGGATGGATGGAGTATGGATGGATGGAGTATGGATGGATGGAGTATGGATGGATGTAGTATGGATGGGTTAAGGCACTTAGTGGTCTGGCAACTTGCTTCAACCAAAGTGTGTGTGTGTGTGTGTGTGTGTGTGAGTCTGTGTGTGTGTGTGTGTGTGAGAGAGTCTGTGTGTGTGTGTAAAGAGATAAATAAAGATAGAATAGTGAATGACAGAATACAATCTCCAATTCACATCTCTTATAATCAATATGCATGGCTATAACATGACTATGATGACTTAATGCTATACAGGACCACACAGCACAATACAACGTTACTGTGACTGCACTAATTTGAGATCAAAGGGGTGCCGGTCGCACGTGTACAAACAAAGCATAGCACCATCATCTTCATTACAGGGCTACAACGGCACAATGAAACATTATCGTATACAAATACAGGGGTTAAATGTTCAAAATGATATGTCAACCAAAACAGAGCTGGCCAGCTCACAATAGCTCGCAGTAGAAACTACTATAATGTTGCAGAGTGCATCTTCAGACATAAACACCTGAATGATATGAAGTATGTACTTACATATCAACCAGGATGCACACTGGCCTTGGCTAACGCAATGAAAGATATGAAATATGTACAGTTGAAGTCAGAAGTTTACATACACTTAGGTTGGAGTCATTAAAACTTGTTTTTCAACCACTCCGCAAATTTCTTGTTAACAAACTATAGTTTTGGCAAGTCGGTTAGGACATCTACTTTGGGCATGACACGTAATTTTTCCAACAATTGTTTACAGACAGATGATTTCACTTATAATTTACTGTATCACAATTCCAGTGGGTCAGAAGTTGACTGTGCCTTTAAACAGTTTGGAAAATTCCAGAAAATGATGTCATGGCTTTAGAAGCTTCTGATAGGCTAATTGACATCATGCGAGTCAATTGGAGGTGTACCTGTGGATGTATTTCAAGGCCTACCTTCAAACTCAGTGCCTCTTTGCTTGACATCATGGAAAAATCAAAAGAAATCAGCCAAGATCTCAGATTTTTTTTTTGTAGACCTCCACAAGTCTGGTTCATCCTTTATATAATGTGATACAGCCATATAGGGTTAATTATATTTTCAACAATTCTCCTCCCGCCGCCCACTCAGGCTATCAGGTGCTTCCATCGCCCACTCGTTTCTAAAAGCAGAATTGATAATGCTGCAGTAGAGAGTGGTGTGGAGAGCAGAATTGATAATGCTGCAGTAGAGAGTGGTGTGGAGTGCAGAATTGATAATGCTGCAGTAGATAGTGGTGTGGAGAGCAGAATTGATAATGCTGCAGTAGAGAGTGGTGTGGAGAGCAGAATTGATAATGCTGCAGTAGAGAGTGGTGTGGAGAGCAGAATTGATAATGCTGCAGGAGAGAGTGGTGTGGAGAGCAGAATTGATAATGCTGCAGTAGAGAGTGGTGTGGAGAGCAGAATTGATAATGCTGCAGTAGAGAGTGGTGTGGAGAGCAGAATTGATAATGCTGCAGTAGAGAGTGGTGTGGAGAGCAGAATTGATAATGCTGCAGTAGAGAGTGGTGTGGAGAGCAGAATTGATAATGCTGCAGGAGAGAGTGGTGTGGAGAGCAGAATTGATAATGCTGCAGGAGAGAGTGGTGTGGAGAGCAGAATTGATAATGCTGCAGGAGAGAGTGGTGTGGAGAGCAGAATTGATAATGCTGCAGTAGAGAGTGGTGTGGAGAGCAGAATTGATAATGCTGCAGTAGAGAGTGGTGTGGAGAGCAGAATTGATCATGCTGCAGTAAGTCTTATCTGACTGTTTTATTTGGATCCCCCTCTTTCTAAAAAAAAAAAAAGCTGTTGCCATAGAAACCAGCCATAGTTCATCACGAAGATGAAGTTGAGAGATCAAAACCTAAGAGGCTGCATGCATTAGGGCTGTCTCCGACCCCCCCCAAAAAAAAAAATCATGGTAGACTGAGAGTTGTCCGTTTTTTCGACAAATCTATTGGTCGAAATTTTAAAACGTATATTTTTCCATATATATATAGACACAAACCCTCTGTTTGAATACAATCAACTATAGTTAGGCTACTGAGCTTGTCTGATGCTTTAATTACTGCGATTAAAAAATGAAGACATAAATTACTAAAGAGGGAGTCAGAGATCAATATAGCCCAACCGGAAGAAACCAACCTGTTCCTGACCCTCCTCCCGCCTCCCGCTGCCTGGTGCTGCTGGTCTTCAGATTCTGCCGTTACGCTCCTAATGTTGCTGGTGATAGGCTACGCCAGCGGTCGTCAATGCTTTTCCATTTGGAGTGCCAAATCGTACCATTTCTACTGATCTGCGTGCCAGTTATGATTTTTATATGTACATTTCCGTGGATTTTTATTTCTTTTTGTAATAGTCTTAATATCTCAAAATCAATGTCATGTGGTTAATCTAAATGAAAATGATACAAATTTAAAAGTAACTTCTATTGACAATATGTAAAAATAGCCTACA
Organism: Coregonus clupeaformis; assembly: GCF_020615455.1. Lineage (NCBI taxonomy): Eukaryota > Metazoa > Chordata > Actinopteri > Salmoniformes > Salmonidae > Coregonus > Coregonus clupeaformis. Next base: position 49,783,299 of record NC_059217.1, read on the forward strand.
GAAACCAACAGATAAAAACATTGCAGCCTGCAGGTAGAAAATATCCTGTTAATAATAAATATCCTATAAATCACATTGGCCATGGCCTGTCTGCAAGGAACTTGAAACATTGTATCAACTAATAACATGGTCCAGCCCGATCGTTCAAGCAAACTTGCAACATTGTATAAAATATTCTGGGCCCTCAGAGTTTCCCATGCCAGTGAGCTCCTGACAGACAGACACACTGTAGGCTATTTTGCGCAAGGGATAAGATGAAATCAGGTAGGCCTATTTTATGATGTTTCCACCTGATCAGAGCATTACATTTTTTTCCACTTTCATGCTGAGTGGTTATCAAAAGGGAGAGACCTGGAAGAAGTTTTCCAATAGGCTACGTTGAGGAACTATTGTCGCAGGTAGCTTAGTGGGTAAGAGCGTTGTGCCAGTAACCGAAAGGTCGCTGGTTCTAATCCCCGAGCCGACTAGGTGAAAAATCTGTCGATGTGCCCTTGAGCAAGGCACTTAACCCTAACTGCTCCCGTAAGTCGCTCTGGATAAGGGCGTCTGCTAAATGACAAAAAAATAATAATAATAATAAAAAAATGTAAAAACAGACTTTGTTTACTTGCTGTTTGGTGCGAGGAAAAAATGACTTTGAGAATCTCCACAGTGATGATTAGTTAAGACAATCAGAAATAGTATCAGATCCCCAAATGGGCACATTTATAGGCCTCCAAACAGAAGACAATTAATACATTGACAACTCATAGAATTAAATGTACGCTCTTGTGGTCCTCTGTAGCTCAGCTGGTAGAGCACGGCGCTTGTAACGCCAAGGTAGTGGGTTCGATCCCCGGGACCACCCATACACAAAAAAATGTATGCACGCATGACTGTAAGTCGCTTTGGATAAAAGCGTCTGCTAAATGGCATATTATTATAAATAAACCAAATATTCTCAAATATAGTGTAGCCTAGGTTGTTAGCTCCTATAATGACAACGGTAAGACTGTAATAATAATAATAATAATAATAATATAATGAATGCATTAACAGAAATGACTGTAACCAAACAAACAGTGTAGATGATAAATTATGGTAATTAAGGGTAAATATACTGCTGGTGGTACTGGTGTACCACCCCCGCGGCCTCCGCAATGGATTAGTCCACTCAGACAGGTGTGAATCAGACAGGTGTACCGCCTCCGCAATGGATTAGTCCACTCAGACAGGTGTGAATCAGACAGGTGTACCACCCCCTCGGCCTCCGCAATGGATTAGTCCACTCAGACAGGTGTGAATCAGACAGGTGTACCACCCCCCTCGGCCTCCGCAATGGATTAGTCCACTCAGACAGGTGTGAATCAGACAGGTGTACCACCCCCTCGGCCTCCCCAATGGATTAGTCCACTCAGACAGGTGTGAATCAGACAGGTGTACCATCCCCTCGGCCTCCGCAATGGATTAGTCCACTCAGACAGGTGTGAATCAGACAGGTGTGCCACCCCCTCGGCCTCCGCAATGGATTAGTCCACTCAGACAGGTGTGAATCAGACAGGTGTGCCACCCCCGCAGCCTCCGCAATGGATTAGTCCACACAGACAGGTGTGAATCAGACAGGTGTGCCACCCCCTCGGCCTCCGCAATGGATTAGTCCACTCAGACAGGTGTGAATCAGACAGGTGTACCACCCCCCTCGGCAATGGATTAGTCCACTCAGACAGGTGTGAATCAGACAGGTGTGCCACCCCCTCGGCCTCCGCAATGGATTAGTCCAATCAGACAGGTGTACCACCCCCACGGTCTCCACAATAACATTATTTTATAAATCAGCCACTGCTGGACTAAAGAAGTCTTGTTCGACCAACAGCCTGTCGTCCAAACCATCGACCAGTCGACTAAATGGGGTCAGCCCTAGCGTGCGTGTGTGTGTGGGCATGTGAGCACCGCTTTAGCTCTCACTTGAGAAAGGCTAGAGGGGTAAGAAACACTGAGACAGGCTAGAGGGGTAAGAAACACTGAGACAGGCTAGAGGGGTAAGAAACACTGAGACAGGCTAGAGGGGTAAGAAACACTGAGACAGGCTAGAGGGGTAAGAAACACTGAGACAGGCTAGAGGGGTAAGAAACACTGAGACAGGCTAGAGGGGTAAGAAACACTGAGACAGGCTAGAGGGGTAAGAAACACTGAGACAGGCTAGAGGGGTAAGAAACACTGAGACAGGCTAGAGGGGTAAGAAACACTGAGACAGGCTAGAGGGGTAAGAAACACTGAGACAGGCTAGAGGGGTAAGAAACACTGAGACAGGCTAGAGGGGTAAGAAACACTGAGACAGGCTAGAGGGGTAAGAAACACTGAGACAGGCTAGAGGGGTAAGAAACACTGAGACAGGCTAGAGGGGTAAGAAACACTGAGACAGGCTAGAGGGGTAAGAAACACTGAGACAGGCTAGAGGGGTAAGAAACACTGAGACAGGCTAGAGGGGTAAGAAACACTGAGACAGGCTAGAGGGGTAAGAAACACTGAGACAGGCTAGAGGGGTAAGAAACACTGAGACAGGCTAGAGGGGTAAGAAACACTGAGACAGGCTAGAGGGGTAAGAAACACTGAGACAGGCTAGAGGGTTAAGACACACTGAGACAGGCTAGAGGGGTAAGAAACACTGAGACAGGCTAGAGGGTTAAGAAACACTGAGACAGGCTAGAGGGGTAAGAAACACTGAGACAGGCTAGAGGGGTAAGAAACACTGAGACAGGCTAGAGGGGTAAGAAACACTGAGACAGGCTAGAGGGGTAAGAAACACTGAGACAGGCTAGAGGGGTAAGAAACACTGAGACAGGCTAGAGGGGTAAGAAACACTGAGACAGGCTAGAGGGGTAAGAAACACTGAGACAGGCTAGAGGGGTAAGAAACACTGAGACAGGCTAGAGGGGTAAGAAACACTGAGACAGGCTAGAGGGGTAAGAAACACTGAGACAGGCTAGAGGGGTAAGAAACACTGAGACAGGCTAGAGGGGTAAGAAACACTGAGACAGGCTAGAGGGGTAAGAAACACTGAGACAGGCTAGAGGGGTAAGAAACACTGAGACAGGCTAGAGGGGTAAGAAACACTGAGACAGGCTAGAGGGGTAAGAAACACTGAGACAGGCTAGAGGGGTAAGAAACACTGAGACAGGCTAGAGGGGTAAGAAACACTGAGACAGGCTAGAGGGGTAAGACACACTGAGACAGGCTAGAGGGGTAAGAAATACTGAGGCTTGATGCTGTTTAAGTGCACTCATCAAGTTCCTGAGAAAAACTTAAAGTTAATACCTCAAGTCTAGATTGCGGAGTTAACTTTTTCCATTAGTTCCCCATTATTGTCTTGTTTACTGCAAAAACAGGTACACTACGTTCTGGAACCACTTTTACATTTAATTGTAGACTAATTGTTGTAAATTCAGAGGTCTTGCTCCCTTTTCAGTGAGGAGGTGTTGTACACAGTACTCTGTACTTGGTGAACACATCAACAGAGAGAGATGTGGAGAATAGATTAGGCTACTTCCCAAATTGCCCTCTATTCTTTATGGGCCCCAGTCAAAAGTAGTGCACTATAAAGGGAATAAGGTGCTATTTGGGACTCAACCTATCAGCTCCATTTAATTTGCCGTAATGGATTTTTCCCTCCATTACCAGCCCCCGGTGGCAAAAGCAGCACTTACGTTGGTTTGGAATGAAGCTTAAAGGGGCAATCCGTAGTTGAAACATTAACCAAGTGACTGCCCGCCTCTGTTTGGTAAAAAGCTAAGTGACGGGCATGGAGAAATTCATAGACATAGATTTGGATGCAACGACTGACAATATCAAAATGATAGTTTGAACCATGTTTTGAGTCTATACAGTGTTTGTCTACAATTATTGCAGTAAAACAAGCTTCTATTTTGGGTTCTGATGGGGTACGACAGTTGAACTAAACTCATGAGGCATTTATAAATTATATTCTTCAAGAATCAATGGGTATATATCATTAATTGATGTATGGATCAATTAATTAATTATCCTCTGTAGCTCAATTGGTAGAGCATGGCGCTTGTAACGCCAGGGTAGTGGGTTCGATCCCCGGGACCACCTATACGTAAAAACGTATGCACACATGACTGTAAGTCGCTTTGGATAAAAGTGTCTGCTAAATGGCTTATTATTTATTATTATTATATTATTATTATGGATGGTAGCAACTGCAGATTGGCCCTTTAAGGTTCATTCAAATCTGTCCACCAGTATGTTAATGAGGAATTAAATAATGTAAAGGTGTTATAGTTCAGAGGGATTAAATAATGTAAAGGTGTTATAGTTCACAGGAATTAAATAATGTAAAGGTGTTATAGTTCACAGGAATTAAATAATGTAAAGGTGTTATAGTTCACAGGAATTAAATAATGTAAAGGTGTTATAGTTCAGAGGAATTAAATAATGTAAAGGTGTTATAGTTCAGAGGAATTAAATAATGTAAAGGTGTTATAGTTCAGAGGAATTAAATAATGTAAAGGTGTTATAGTTCACAGAGGGATTCAATAATAATTAACTGGGCTCTGAGGGGTGGCCAGTCCTCTCCTGGCTGTACTGGGTAGAGAGGAACCAGGCTCTGAGGGGTGGCCAGTCCTCTTCTGGCTGTACTGGGTAGAGAGGAACCAGGCTCTGAGGGGTGGCCAGTCCTCTCCTGGCTGTGCTGGGTAGAGAGGAACCAGGCTCTGAGGGGTGGCCAGTCCTCTCCTGGCTGTGCTGGGTAGAGAGGAACCAGGCTCTGAGGGGTGGCCAGTCCTCTCCTGGCTGTGCTGGGTAGAGAGGAACCAGGCTCTGAGGGGTGGCCAGTCCTCTCCTGGCTGTGCTGGGTAGAGAGGAACCAGGCTCTGAGGGGTGGCCAGTCCTCTTCTGGCTGTACTGGGTAGACCAGAGGAACCAGGCTCTGAGGGGTGGCCAGTCCTCTTCTGGCTGTACTGGGTAGAGAGGAACCAGGCTCTGAGGGGTGGTCAGTCCTCTCCTGGCTGTACTGGGTAGAGAGGAACCAGGCTCTGAGGGGTGGCCAGTCCTCTTCTGGCTGTACTGGGTAGAGAGGAACCAGGCTCTGAGGGGTGGCCAGTCCTCTCCTGGCTGTACTGGGTAGAGAGGAACCAGGCTCTGAGGGGTGGCCAGTCCTCTTCTGGCTGTACTGGGTAGAGAGGAACCAGGCTCTGAGGGGTAGAGAGGAACCAGGCTCTGAGGGGTGGCCAGTCCTCTCCTGGCTGTACTGGGTAGAGAGGAACCAGGCTCTGAGGGGTGGCCAGTCCTCTTCTGGCTGTACTGGGTAGAGAGGAACCAGGCTCTGAGGGGTTGCCAGTCCTCTACTGGCTGTACTGGGTAGAGAGGAACCAGGCTCTGAGGGGTGGTCAGTCCTCTTCTGGCTGTACTGGGTAGAGAGGAACCAGGCTCTGAGGGGTGGCCAGTCCTCTTCTGGCTGTACTGGGTAGAGAGGAACCAGGCTCTGAGGGGTGGTCCTTTTCTGGCTAGATCAATCTGCTTTATTCCCTTGGGATAATCTAATCTAGTCTGTGCTAGATTAATTTGATTTATTCCCTCTGGAATAATTGAATCTAGTCTGTGCTAGATTCATCTGATTTAATCCCTCTGGAATAATCTAATCTAGTCTGTGCTAGATTAATCAGATGTATTCCCTTGGGGAATAATATAATCTAGTCTGTGCTAGATTGATCTGATTTATTCCTTTGGGGAATAATCTAGTCTGTGCTAATTGAATCTGCTTTATTCTCTTGGGGAATAATCTACACTGTTCTGTTGTAGCACATTAATTTAATCTGCTTTATTCTCTTGGGGGAATAATCTACACTGTTCTGTTGTAGCACATTAATTTAATCTGCTTTATTCTCTTGGGGAATAATCTGCACTGTTCTGTTGTAGCACATTAATTTAATCTGCTTTATTCTCTTGGGGAATAATCTACACTGGTCTGTTGTAGCACAGTCATTTAGAAAGAGAGACAGCTGGGCTAGTTCTCTTTCTTTAGTGAATTTCCTCTTTCGTTTCCTCCTCCTGTTTCCTCCTCTCTACACCCTCCTCTCTTCCTTAATCTGCCTCGCTATCAAGTAATTGGATCCTTTGTTCAGCCGTTAGGAACATAAGGAATGGAATAAGCAGCATCCATTCACACTACTTTCTAATCAAGCCTAGTCTAATTGGGCTCCGTTCTCAGGCTGTAGTTATGGGAGACCAGGGAAGGGAAATCTGAGCAGTATATAAAGTCTTCTCTCTCTCGAGTCTGGTGAAAATGTCTAAAATAGGAAAGATCTGCCTCTGAACTTGCCTTATGGCATGTTCTGTCTTGACTGTTATGGTCTCTGAATATTAATGTCATTCACGTGTCCCAACTGGCAACCTATTCCCTACATAGTGCACTACTTTTGACCTGAGTCCCATGGGTCCTGGTCTAAAGTAGTGCACTATGTAGGGACACATCCCATGTCTATTTGTGCACGTATTTCATTCGGGGAACAATATATTTATAAAGGATGTATTTGTGTCACCAGAAAGGTCAAGTGTGCTTATTCTGAACTCTACTTAGTGGTCAAATGTTGACTGGTGGCAGACCGTGTATTTTGAGGTTGGGCTACACTGCAGCCAGCTGGAAAAAATGTCTGTCTGTCTAAAAACTTATCTACACCTCAAGACTTTTATCATGGTAATGTCATCTCATGCATATTGTGGTCCTCTGTAGCTCAGCTGGTAGAGCATGGCGCTTGTAACGCCAGGGTAATGGGTTCGATCCCCGGGACCACCCATACGTAAAAATGTATGCACACATGACTGTAAGTCGCTTTGGATAAAAGCGTCTGCTAAATGGCATATTATTATATTATTCAGTTTCACGTTTAATTAACTTCTCTTTGTTAAGCTGTTTTTGAGATGTCAGCACCTATACGAAAGGGGAAAAACTTCTCTAAGAAAAACAACTTGTGGAATTTCCCAAATGTCTTTGATTATTTCAACTTGGTTTCTAGTTATTGGTTTTACAGGTCCATTGTCCTGTAGTTCTATACCAGTATATCAGGGACACTGTCGAAGTTAGTTGATACATCCCATCTGAATGAATACATTGTTCAGACTGTTGATCCATGCCTAATATCCGTGTATTGCTTGTGGTAACAGTGGGCAATCCGTCTCCTACTATTCTCTTGTTCTACTGCTAATTAGTCTCTTGAAAACAGCATGTTTTTTTACCAAACATCATAGAAATTGCCGTCCATTTCATGTTCATATTTTACTTTTCCACTCCCCATTGTTCTACTACCACTATCCTCCTCCAATCTAACACAGTCAGGCTTGTAGTCTCTATAGCCCTTCCCTCTTGTAAGACAGTACAACTTCAGTCAGCCAGGTAGTCTCTATAGCCCTTCCCTCTTGTAAGACAGTACAACTTCAGTCAGCCAGGTAGTCTCTATAGCCCTTCCCTCTTGTAAGACAGTACAACTTCAGTCAGCCAGGTAGTCTCTATAGCCCTTCCCTCTTGTAAGACAGTACAACTTCAGTCAGCCAGGTAGTCTCTATAGCCCTTCCCTCTTGTAAGACAGTACAACTTCAGTCAGCCAGGTAGTCTCTATAGCCCTTCCCTCTTGTAAGACAGTACAACTTCAGTCAGCCTGGTAGTCTCTATAGCCCTTCCCTCTTGTAAGACAGTACAACTTCAGTCAGCCAGGTAGTCTCTATAGCCCTTCCCTCTTGTAAGACAGTACAACTTCAGTCAGCCAGGTAGTCTCTATAGCCCTTCCCTCTTGTAAGACAGTACAACTTCAGTCAGCCAGGTAGTCTCTATAGCCCTTCCCTCTTGTAAGACAGTACAACTTCAGTCAGCCAGGTAGTCTCTATAGCCCTTCCCTCTTGTAAGACAGTACAACTTCAGTCAGCCTGGTAGTCTCTATAGCCCTTCCCTCTTGTAAGACAGTACAACTTCAGTCAGCCAGGTAGTCTCTATAGCCCTTCCCTCTTGTAAGACAGTACAACTTCAGTCAGCCAGGTAGTCTCTATAGCCCTTCCCTCTTGTAAGACAGTACAACTTCAGTCAGCCAGGTAGTCTCTATAGCCCTTCCCTCTTGTAAGACAGAGCAGCTTCAGTCAGCCAGGTAGTCTCTATAGCCCTTCCCTCTTGTAAGACAGAGCAACTTCAGTCAGCCAGGTAGTCTCTATAGCCCTTCCCTCTTGTAAGACAGAGCAGCTTCAGTCAGCCAGGTAGTCTCTATAGCCCTTCCCTCTTGTAAGACAAAGCAGCTTCAGTCAGCCAGGTAGTCTCTATAGCCCTTCCCTCTTGTAAGACAGAGCAGCTTCAGTCAGCCAGGTAGTCTCTATAGCCCTTCCCTCTTGTAAGACAGTACAACTTCAGTCAGCCAGGTAGTCTCTATAGCCCTTCCCTCTTGTAAGACAGTACAACTTCAGTCAGCCAGGTAGTCTCTATAGCCCTTCCCTCTTGGAAGACAGTACAACTTCAGTCAGCCAGGTAGTCTCTATAGCCCTTCCCTCTTGTAAGACAGTACAACTTCAGTCAGCCAGGTAGTCTCTATAGCCCTTCCCTCTTGTAAGACAGTACAACTTCAGTCAGCCAGGTAGTCTCTATAGCCCTTCCCTCTTGTAAGACAGTACAACTTCAGTCAGCCAGGTAGTCTCTATAGCCCTTCCCTCTTGTAAGACAGTACAACTTCAGTCAGCCAGGTAGTCTCTATAGCCCTTCCCTCTTGTAAGACAGTACAACTTCAGTCAGCCAGGTAGTCTCTATAGCCCTTCCCTCTTGTAAGACAGTACAACTTCAGTCAGCCAGGTAGTCTCTATAGCCCTTCCCTCTTGTAAGACAGTACAACTTCAGTCAGCCAGGTAGTCTCTATAGCCCTTCCCTCTTGTAAGACAGTACAACTTCAGTCAGCCAGGTAGTCTCTATAGCCCTTCCCTCTTGTAAGACAGTACAACTTCAGTCAGCCTGGTAGTCTCTATAGCCCTTCCCTCTTGTAAGACAGAGCAGCTTCAGTCAGCCAGGTAGTCTCTATAGCCCTTCCCTCTTGTAAGACAGAGCAGCTTCAGTCAGCCAGGTAGTCTCTATAGCCCTTCCCTCTTGTAAGACAGAGCAACTTCAGTCAGCCAGGTAGTCTCTATAGCCCTTCCCTCTTGTAAGACAGTACAACTTCAGTCAGCCAGGTAGTCTCTATAGCCCTTCCCTCTTGTAAGACAGAGCAACTTCAGTCAGCCAGGTAGTCTCTATAGCCCTTCCCTCTTGTAAGACAGTACAACTTCAGTCAGCCAGGTAGTCTCTATAGCCCTTCCCTCTTGTAAGACAGTACAACTTCAGTCAGCCAGGTAGTCTCTATAGCCCTTCCCTCTTGTAAGACAGTACAACTTCAGTCAGCCAGGTAGTCTCTATAGCCCTTCCCTCTTGTAAGACAGAGCAGCTTCAGTCAGCCAGGTAGTCTCTATAGCCCTTCCCTCTTGAGACAGAGCAGCTTCAGTCAGCCAGGTAGTCTCTATAGCCCTTCCCTCTTGTAAGACAGAGCAGCTTCAGTCAGCCAGGTAGTCTCTATAGCCCTTCCCTCTTGTAAGACAGTACAACTTCAGTCAGCCAGGTAGTCTCTATAGCCCTTCCCTCTTGTAAGACAGTACAACTTCAGTCAGCCAGGTAGTCTCTATAGCCCTTCCCTCTTGTAAGACAGAGCAGCTTCAGTCAGCCAGGTAGTCTCTATAGCCCTTCCCTCTTGTAAGACAGTACAACTTCAGTCAGCCAGGTAGTCTCTATAGCCCTTCCCTCTTGTAAGACAGAGCAGCTTCAGTCAGCCAGGTAGTCTCTATAGCCCTTCCCTCTTGTAAGACAGTACAACTTCAGTCAGCCAGGTAGTCTCTATAGCCCTTCCCTCTTGAGACAGTACAACTTCAGTCAGCCAGGTAGTCTCTATAGCCCTTCCCTCTTGAGACAGAGCAGCTTCAGTCAGCCAGGTAGTCTCTATAGCCCTTCCCTCTTGTAAGACAGTACAACTTCAGTCAGCCAGGTAGTCTCTATAGCCCTTCCCTCTTGTAAGACAGTACAACTTCAGTCAGCCAGGTAGTCTCTATAGCCCTTCCCTCTTGTAAGACAGTACAACTTCAGTCAGCCAGGTAGTCTCTATAGCCCTTCCCTCTTGTAAGACAGTACAACTTCAGTCAGCCAGGTAGTCTCTATAGCCCTTCCCTCTTGAGACAGTACAACTTCAGTCAGCCAGGTAGTCTCTATAGCCCTTCCCTCTTGTAAGACAGTACAACTTCAGTCAGCCAGGTAGTCTCTATAGCCCTTCCCTCTTGTAAGACAGTACAACTTCAGTCAGCCAGGTAGTCTCTATAGCCCTTCCCTCTTGTAAGACAGTACAACTTCAGTCAGCCAGGTAGTCTCTATAGCCCTTCCCTCTTGTAAGACAGTACAACTTCAGTCAGCCAGGTAGTCTCTATAGCCCTTCCCTCTTGTAAGACAGTACAACTTCAGTCAGCCAGGTAGTCTCTATAGCCCTTCCCTCTTGTAAGACAGTACAACTTCAGTCAGCCAGGTAGTCTCTATAGCCCTTCCCTCTTGTAAGACAGTACAACTTCAGTCAGCCAGGTAGTCTCTATAGCCCTTCCCTCTTGTAAGACAGTACAACTTCAGTCAGCCAGGTAGTCTCTATAGCCCTTCCCTCTTGTAAGACAGTACAACTTCAGTCAGCCAGGTAGTCTCTATAGCCCTTCCCTCTTGTAAGACAGTACAACTTCAGTCAGCCAGGTAGTCTCTATAGCCCTTCCCTCTTGTAAGACAGTACAACTTCAGTCAGCCAGGTAGTCTCTATAGCCCTTCCCTCTTGTAAGACAGTACAACTTCAGTCAGCCAGGTAGTCTCTATAGCCCTTCCCTCTTGTAAGACAGAGCAGCTTCAGTCAGCCAGGTAGTCTCTATAGCCCTTCCCTCTTGTAAGACAGAGCAGCTTCAGTCAGCCAGGTAGTCTCTATAGCCCTTCCCTCTTGTAAGACAGTACAACTTCAGTCAGCCAGGTAGTCTCTATAGCCCTTCCCTCTTGTAAGACAGTACAACTTCAGTCAGCCAGGTAGTCTCTATAGCCCTTCCCTCTTGTAAGACAGAGCAGCTTCAGTCAGCCAGGTAGTCTCTATAGCCCTTCCCTCTTGTAAGACAGAGCAGCTTCAGTCAGCCAGGTAGTCTCTATAGCCCTTCCCTCTTGAGACAGAGCAGCTTCAGTCAGCCAGGTAGTCTCTATAGCCCTTCCCTCTTGTAAGACAGTACAACTTCAGTCAGCCAGGTAGTCTCTATAGCCCTTCCCTCTTGTAAGACAGAGCAGCTTCAGTCAGCCAGGTAGTCTCTATAGCCCTTCCCTCTTGAGACAGAGCAGCTTCAGTCAGCCAGGTAGTCTCTATAGCCCTTCCCTCTTGTAAGACAGAGCAGCTTCAGTCAGCCAGGTAGTCTCTATAGCCCTTCCCTCTTGAGACAGAGCAGCTTCAGTCAGCCAGGTAGTCTCTATAGCCCTTCCCTCTTGTAAGACAGTACAACTTCAGTCAGCCAGGTAGTCTCTATAGCCCTTCCCTCTTGTAAGACAGTACAACTTCAGTCAGCCTGGTAGTCTCTATAGCCCTTCCCTCTTGTAAGACAGTACAACTTCAGTCAGCCAGGTAGTCTCTATAGCCCTTCCCTCTTGAGACAGAGCAGCTTCAGTCAGCCTGGTAGTCTCTATAGCCCTTCCCTCTTGTAAGACAGTACAACTTCAGTCAGCCAGGTAGTCTCTATAGCCCTTCCCTCTTGTAAGACAGTACAACTTCAGTCAGCCAGGTAGTCTCTATAGCCCTTCCCTCTTGTAAGACAGTACAACTTCAGTCAGCCAGGTAGTCTCTATAGCCCTTCCCTCTTGAGACAGTACAACTTCAGTCAGCCAGGTAGTCTCTATAGCCCTTCCCTCTTGTAAGACAGTACAACTTCAGTCAGCCAGGTAGTCTCTATAGCCCTTCCCTCTTGTAAGACAGTACAACTTCAGTCAGCCTGGTAGTCTCTATAGCCCTTCCCTCTTGTAAGACAGTACAACTTCAGTCAGCCAGGTAGTCTCTATAGCCCTTCCCTCTTGTAAGACAGTACAACTTCAGTCAGCCAGGTAGTCTCTATAGCCCTTCCCTCTTGAGACAGAGCAGCTTCAGTCAGCCAGGTAGTCTCTATAGCCCTTCCCTCTTGTAAGACAGAGCAGCTTCAGTTAGCCAGGTAGTCTCTATAGCCCTTCCCTCTTGTAAGACAGTACAACTTCAGTCAGCCAGGTAGTCTCTATAGCCCTTCCCTCTTGTAAGACAGTACAACTTCAGTCAGCCTGGTAGTCTCTATAGCCCTTCCCTCTTGTAAGACAGTACAACTTCAGTCAGCCAGGTAGTCTCTATAGCCCTTCCCTCTTGTAAGACAGTACAACTTCAGTCAGCCAGGTAGTCTCTATAGCCCTTCCCTCTTGTAAGACAGAGCAGCTTCAGTCAGCCAGGTAGTCTCTATAGCCCTTCCCTCTTGTAAGACAGAGCAGCTTCAGTCAGCCAGGTAGTCTCTATAGCCCTTCCCTCTTGTAAGACAGTACAACTTCAGTCAGCCAGGTAGTCTCTATAGCCCTTCCCTCTTGTAAGACAGTACAACTTCAGTCAGCCAGGTAGTCTCTATAGCCCTTCCCTCTTGTAAGACAGTACAACTTCAGTCAGCCTGGTAGTCTCTATAGCCCTTCCCTCTTGTAAGACAGTACAACTTCAGTCAGCCAGGTAGTCTCTATAGCCCTTCCCTCTTGTAAGACAGTACAACTTCAGTCAGCCAGGTAGTCTCTATAGCCCTTCCCTCTTGTAAGACAGAGCAGCTTCAGTCAGCCAGGTAGTCTCTATAGCCCTTCCCTCTTGTAAGACAGTACAACTTCAGTCAGCCAGGTAGTCTCTATAGCCCTTCCCTCTTGTAAGACAGTACAACTTCAGTCAGCCAGGTAGTCTCTATAGCCCTTCCCTCTTGTAAGACAGTACAACTTCAGTCAGCCAGGTAGTCTCTATAGCCCTTCCCTCTTGTAAGACAGTACAACTTCAGTCAGCCAGGTAGTCTCTATAGCCCTTCCCTCTTGTAAGACAGAGCAGCTTCAGTCAGCCAGGTAGTCTCTATAGCCCTTCCCTCTTGTAAGACAGTACAACTTCAGTCAGCCAGGTAGTCTCTATAGCCCTTCCCTCTTGTAAGACAGTACAACTTCAGTCAGCCAGGTAGTCTCTATAGCCCTTCCCTCTTGTAAGACAGTACAACTTCAGTCAGCCAGGTAGTCTCTATAGCCCTTCCCTCTTGTAAGACAGTACAACTTCAGTCAGCCAGGTAGTCTCTATAGCCCTTCCCTCTTGTAAGACAGTACAACTTCAGTCAGCCAGGTAGTCTCTATAGCCCTTCCCTCTTGTAAGACAGTACAACTTCAGTCAGCCAGGTAGTCTCTATAGCCCTTCCCTCTTGTAAGACAGAGCAACTTCAGTCAGCCAGGTAGTCTCTATAGCCCTTCCCTCTTGAGACAGTACAACTTCAGTCAGCCAGGTAGTCTCTATAGCCCTTCCCTCTTGTAAGACAGTACAACTTCAGTCAGCCAGGTAGTCTCTATAGCCCTTCCCTCTTGTAAGACAGTACAACTTCAGTCAGCCAGGTAGTCTCTATAGCCCTTCCCTCTTGTAAGACAGAGCAGCTTCAGTCAGCCAGGTAGTCTCTATAGCCCTTCCCTCTTGTAAGACAGTACAACTTCAGTCAGCCAGGTAGTCTCTATAGCCCTTCCCTCTTGTAAGACAGTACAACTTCAGTCAGCCAGGTAGTCTCTATAGCCCTTCCCTCTTGTAAGACAGTACAACTTCAGTCAGCCAGGTAGTCTCTATAGCCCTTCCCTCTTGTAAGACAGTACAACTTCAGTCAGCCAGGTAGTCTCTATAGCCCTTCCCTCTTGTAAGACAGTACAACTTCAGTCAGCCAGGTAGTCTCTATAGCCCTTCCCTCTTGTAAGACAGTACAACTTCAGTCAGCCAGGTAGTCTCTATAGCCCTTCCCTCTTGTAAGACAGAGCAACTTCAGTCAGCCAGGTAGTCTCTATAGCCCTTCCCTCTTGAGACAGTACAACTTCAGTCAGCCAGGTAGTCTCTATAGCCCTTCCCTCTTGTAAGACAGTACAACTTCAGTCAGCCAGGTAGTCTCTATAGCCCTTCCCTCTTGTAAGACAGTACAACTTCAGTCAGCCAGGTAGTCTCTATAGCCCTTCCCTCTTGTAAGACAGTACAACTTCAGTCAGCCAGGTAGTCTCTATAGCCCTTCCCTCTTGAGACAGTACAACTTCAGTCAGCCAGGTAGTCTCTATAGCCCTTCCCTCTTGTAAGACAGAGCAGCTTCAGTCAGCCTGGTAGTCTCTATAGCCCTTCCCTCTTGTAAGACAGAGCAACTTCAGTCAGCCTGGTAGTCTCTATAGCCCTTCCCTCTTGTAAGACAGTACAACTTCAGTCAGCCTGGTAGTCTCTATAGCCCTTCCCTCTTGTAAGACAGTACAACTTCAGTCAGCCTGGTAGTCTCTATAGCCCTTCCCTCTTGTAAGACAGTACAACTTCAGTCAGCCAGGTAGTCTCTATAGCCCTTCCCTCTTGTAAGACAGTACAACTTCAGTCAGCCAGGTAGTCTCTATAGCCCTTCCCTCTTGTAAGACAGAGCAGCTTCAGTCAGCCAGGTAGTCTCTATAGCCCTTCCCTCTTGTAAGACAGTACAACTTCAGTCAGCCTGGTAGTCTCTATAGCCCTTCCCTCTTGTAAGACAGTACAACTTCAGTCAGCCAGGTAGTCTCTATAGCCCTTCCCTCTTGTAAGACAGTACAACTTCAGTCAGCCAGGTAGTCTCTATAGCCCTTCCCTCTTGTAAGACAGAGCAGCTTCAGTCAGCCAGGTAGTCTCTATAGCCCTTCCCTCTTGTAAGACAGTACAACTTCAGTCAGCCTGGTAGTCTCTATAGCCCTTCCCTCTTGTAAGACAGAGCAGCTTCAGTCAGCCAGGTAGTCTCTATAGCCCTTCCCTCTTGTAAGACAGTACAACTTCAGTCAGCCAGGTAGTCTCTATAGCCCTTCCCTCTTGTAAGACAGAGCAGCTTCAGTCAGCCAGGTAGTCTCTATAGCCCTTCCCTCTTGTAAGACAGTACAACTTCAGTCAGCCAGGTAGTCTCTATAGCCCTTCCCTCTTGTAAGACAGTACAACTTCAGTCAGCCAGGTAGTCTCTATAGCCCTTCCCTCTTGTAAGACAGTACAACTTCAGTCAGCCAGGTAGTCTCTATAGCCCTTCCCTCTTGTAAGACAGTACAACTTCAGTCAGCCAGGTAGTCTCTATAGCCCTTCCCTCTTGTAAGACAGTACAACTTCAGTCAGCCAGGTAGTCTCTATAGCCCTTCCCTCTTGAGACAGAGCAGCTTCAGTCAACCAGGTAGTCTCTATAGCCCTTCCCTCTTGTAAGACAGTACAACTTCAGTCAGCCAGGTAGTCTCTATAGCCCTTCCCTCTTGAGACAGAGCAGCTTCAGTCAGCCAGGTAGTCTCTATAGCCCTTCCCTCTTGTAAGACAGAGCAGCTTCAGTCAGCCAGGTAGTCTCTATAGCCCTTCCCTCTTGTAAGACAGTACAACTTCAGTCAGCCAGGTAGTCTCTATAGCCCTTCCCTCTTGTAAGACAGTACAACTTCAGTCAGCCAGGTAGTCTCTATAGCCCTTCCCTCTTGTAAGACAGTACAACTTCAGTCAGCCAGGTAGTCTCTATAGCCCTTCCCTCTTGTAAGACAGTACAACTTCAGTCAGCCAGGTAGTCTCTATAGCCCTTCCCTCTTGTAAGACAGTACAACTTCAGTCAGCCAGGTAGTCTCTATAGCCCTTCCCTCTTGTAAGACAGTACAACTTCAGTCAGCCAGGTAGTCTCTATAGCCCTTCCCTCTTGTAAGACAGTACAACTTCAGTCAGCCAGGTAGTCTCTATAGCCCTTCCCTCTTGTAAGACAGTACAACTTCAGTCAGCCAGGTAGTCTCTATAGCCCTTCCCTCTTGTAAGACAGTACAACTTCAGTCAGCCAGGTAGTCTCTATAGCCCTTCCCTCTTGTAAGACAGTACAACTTCAGTCAGCCAGGTAGTCTCTATAGCCCTTCCCTCTTGTAAGACAGTACAACTTCAGTCAGCCAGGTAGTCTCTATAGCCCTTCCCTCTTGTAAGACAGAGCAGCTTCAGTCAGCCAGGTAGTCTCTATAGCCCTTCCCTCTTGTAAGACAGAGCAGCTTCAGTCAGCCAGGTAGTCTCTATAGCCCTTCCCTCTTGTAAGACAGTACAACTTCAGTCAGCCAGGTAGTCTCTATAGCCCTTCCCTCTTGTAAGACAGTACAACTTCAGTCAGCCAGGTAGTCTCTATAGCCCTTCCCTCTTGTAAGACAACTCCTCCTCCGTTACTTTGAATCCTTAATGGTTTCTGTAGAAACACACCTCTCCCAGTGTCGACCGACAGAGAGAGATGTTCATTTTTCACTCCACTTTTTCCTTTCTCCAATCCGTCTCTCTTGACCCCCAGACACTTCAACACCAATCAGTTATATCACACCGTGCCAATGTCTCAAACACTCTCCTCGAACTCCTCTCTCAGCCCAGTTATCCATCAATGTCTCAGACACTGGCTGGGCCTTTCTCCCTGCCTCCCAGTCTCAGCCCAGCCTGGCTATAGGACCCATTCCAGGCCTGCCCCCCAGTCTCAGCTCAACAGGGTTATTAGCTAGCCCAGCCTCCCAGTCTCAGCCCAACAGGGTTATTAGCTAGCCCAGCCTCCCAGTCTCAGCCCAACAGGGTTATTAGCTAGCCCAGCCTCCCAGTCTCAGCTCAACAGGGTTATTAGCTAGCCCAGCCTCCCAGTCTCAGCTCAACAGGGTTATTAGCTAGCCCAGCCTCCCAGTCTCAGCTCAACAGGGTTATTAGCTAGCCCAGCCTCCCAGTCTCAGCTCAACAGGGTTATTAGCTAGCCCAGCCTCCCAGTCTCAGCTCAACAGGGTTATTAGCTAGCCCAGCCTCCCAGTCTCAGCCCAACAGGGTTATTAGCTAGCCCAGCCTCCCAGTCTCAGCTCAACAGGGTTATTAGCTAGCCCAGCCTCCCAGTCTCAGCTCAACAGGGTTATTAGCTAGCCCAGCCTCCCAGTCTCAGTTCAACAGGGTTATTAGCTAGCCCAGCCTCCCAGTCTCAGTTCAACAGGGTTATTAGCTAGCCCAGCCTCCCAGTCTCAGTTCAACAGGGTTATTAGCTAGCCCAGCCTCCCAGTCTCAGCTCAACAGGGTTATTAGCTAGCCCAGCCTCCCAGTCTCAGCTCAACAGGGTTATTAGCTAGCCCAGCCTCCCAGTCTCAGCTCAACAGGGTTATTAGCTAGCCCAGCCTCCCAGTCTCAGCTCAACAGGGTTATTAGCTAGCCCAGCCTCCCAGTCTCAGCTCAACAGGGTTATTAGCTAGCCCAGCCTCCCAGTCTCAGCTCAACAGGGTTATTAGCTAGCCCAGCCTCCCAGTCTCAGCTCAACAGGGTTATTAGCTAGCCCAGCCTCCCAGTCTCAGCTCAACAGGGTTATTAGCTAGCCCAGCCTCCCAGTCTCAGCTCAACAGGGTTATTAGCTAGCCCAGCCTCCCAGTCTCAGCTCAACAGGGTTATTAGCTAGCCCAGCCTCCCAGTCTCAGCTCAACAGGGTTGTTAGCTAGCCCAGCCTCCCAGTCTCAGCTCAACAGGGTTATTAGCTAGCCCAGCCTCCCAGTCTCAGCTCAACAGGGTTATTAGCTAGCCCAACCTCCCAGTCTCAGCTCAACAGGGTTATTAGCTAGCCCAGCCTCCCAGTCTCAGCTCAACAGGGTTATTAGCTAGCCCAGCCTCCCAGTCTCAGCTCAACAGGGTTATTAGCTAGCCCAACCTCCCAGTCTCAGCTCAACAGGGTTATTAGCTAGCCCAGCCTCCCAGTCTCAGCTCAACAGGGTTATTAGCTAGCCCAGCTCTGACTTGATAATATATATCATGTTCCTCCTCTCATCTGCTCCTGCTGCTTCTCAAGACAACAACAATAATTGAGCCATTACTTTTACTGGACACTAATTACAGTATGAACTATGTGTTTTGTATTGTGCATTGAATGTGTCCTTCTCTCTCTCTCTCTCTCTCTCTCTCTCTCTCTCTCTCTCTCTCTCTCTCTCTCTCTCTCTCTCTCTCTCTCTCTCTCTCTCTCTCTCTCTCTCTCTCTCTCTCTCTCTCTCTCTCTCTCTCTCTCTCTCTCTCTCTCTGTCTCTCTCTCTCTCTCTCTCTCTCTGTCTCTCTCTCTCTCTCTCTCTCTCTCTCTCTCTCTCTCTCTCTCTCTCTCTCTCTCTCTCTCTCTCTCTCTCTCTCTCTCTCTCTCTCTCTCTGTGTGTGTACAGGGCAGCTTCGTGGCCAGCATGACAGCTACACTGAGACAGATGGACGACTACCACTACACTCACCTGATCAACACCTTCGGCAAGATGAGGACAGACGTTGTGGTGAGTTGGAACGAGTATGGTTGTCTTTTGTAGTGAATCCACCCTCACTCATAGAAATATAATCTATAGAACGACCTTCCCCTTTCAAGTCCATGTCAATCTAGGCTATTTCTATGGCCTCTCTGTCTACCCATGCCAATTCAAGGATTCCGTTCAGCCTGCACTATCTGTCAAGATCTCATGTTATCACTGTTCTATCGCAGTTCTACTGTATCTTAATGATGTTATGACGTGTGTCACAATCAATGTCAACCTGTGGAGTCTCCATTATTGTAGTGGGAATACCAGAGTATCAAACTTAATTTGATGGATCCGTCATCGTTATGCAGATACTGATGCAGTTTTCATGTATTGGAATTCCCCCATTTCCTGACGTAGCTTGATATTGGATCTCGATTAGATTCAGCGTGGAACACTTCCTTGTTCTCCCCACTGTACATGGTACCCTGGATGATATGGTAGTGGAGTTTTATATCACTATGTAGATAATAGAGTAGGGTGCCATTATGGACACATCCTAGGTCTTCATCAGGAACAAACTATTTCCCTGAGGCCAACAACTGGAGAGAGGGATGCATCTCATTGTTATAGATTTTCCCTTCCGAATGATACTGGTCCCGGGAGCCATATTTCTCTAGTTTCCACGGCTGGATTACCTTTGATGCAGTATATTGGACTGTTCTGCTCAGAGAGAGAAGTAACCAGCTGGATTACTTTAATGCAGTATATTGATGTTTTCTCCTCAGAGACAGAAAAAGCCAAATCCATCAGTTTGCTTTCGCTTGATGTAGCAGATGAAGGTTAAATTAGCCCCTGGATTATAAACACATATTTACACTTCATCATGATGATAGATGCTGTATGGCTCTGATCAGTAGAGCTCTGTCAAATGTGCAGGTAGGCCTTTTAGATATATGAAGGAATTCCTGATACAAACTGCACACTCATGGGGTAACATGTAGAAATGACATACCTATACTTCTGTTTATGTAACTAATGTACATTAGCTATACCTACCATTTTGGAGTCATCCCAACATTCATAATTCTTAAAATTACAGATCAAAATTGATAGCTACATAAATTAAAGTATACCGTGATAGCTAGTTCAGTCTACTCTGCAGTGTTCATCCATGTAATTTACCATGATATCTAGTTCAGTCTACATGATATCTAGTTCAGTCTACTCTGCAGTGTTCAACCATGTAATTTACCGTGATATCTAGTTCAGTCTACTCTGCAGTGTTCATCCATGTAATTTCTGTATGGGACAGGTCATATGATTGAAGTCATCCTGATTTCCTTCCCCTCTGAATAATTTTTTTGAAACAATCCCTTTCCTGCCATCTTGTTGATCAGTAAATATACACTGCCTGTCTCTGAGAATCTGCTTCAAGCCCTGGTATGGCAAGCAATCACTGATAGAGAACCAGCCACATCTCACAACACTGCTGGGTTGACTGGGTCACAGACATGTATAGACCATCTATAGGGAGGACATGTATAGACCATCTATATGGAGGACATGTGAGGGAAAAAAGTTTTTGATCCCCTGCTGATTTTGTACGTTTGCCCACTGACAAAGACATGATCTGTCTATAATTTTAATGGTAGGTTTATTTGAACAGTGAGAGACAGAATAACAACAAAAAAATCCAGAAAAATGCATGTCAAAAATATTATAAATTGATTTGCATTTTAATGAGGGAAATAAGTATTTGACCCCTCTGCAAAACATGACTTAGTACTTGGTGGCAAAACCCTTGTTGGCAATCACAGAGGTCAGATGTTTCTTGTAGTTGGCCACCAGGTTTGCACTCCTCTTTGCAGATCTTCTCCAAGTCATTAAAGTTTCAAGGCTGACGTTTGGCAACTTGAACCTTCAGCTCCCTCCACAGATTTTCTATGGGATTAAGGTCTGGAGACTGGCTAGGCCACTCCAGGACCTTAATGTGCTTCTTCTTGAGCCACTCCTTTGTTGCCTTGGCCGTGTGTTTTGGGTCATTGTCATGCTGGAATACCCATCCATGACCCAAGATTTGACGGTACATGGCCCCGTCCATCATCCCTTTGATGCAGTGATGTTGTCCTGTCCCCTTAGTAGAAAAACACCCCCAAAGCATAATGTTTCCACCTCCATGTTTGAATGTGGGGATGGTGTTCTTGGGGTCATAGGCAGCATTCCTCCTCCTCCAAACACGGCGAGTTGAGTTGATGGCAAAGAGCTCGATTTTGGTCTCATCTGACCACAACACTTTCACCCAGTTCTCCTCTGAATCATTCAGATGTTCATTGGCAAACTTCAGACGGGCCTGTATATGTGCTTTCTTGAGCAGGGGGACCTTGCGGGCGCTGCAGGATTTCAGTCCTTCACGGCGTAGTGTGTTACCAATTGTTTTCTTGGTGACTATGGTCCCCGCTGCATTGAGATCATTGACAAGATCCTCCCGTGTAGTTCTGGGCTGATTCCTCACCGTTCTCATGATCATTGCAACTCCACGAGGTGGGATCTTGCATGGAGCACCAGGCCAAGGGAGATTGACAGTTATTTTGTGTTTCTTCCATTTGCGAATAATCGCACCAACTGTTGTCACCTTCTCACCAAGCTGCTTGGCGATGGTCTTGTAGCCCATTCCAGCCTTGTGTAGGTCTACAATCTTGTCCCTGACATCCTTGGAGAGTTATTTGGTCTTGGCCATGATGGAGAGTTTGGAATCTGATTGATTGATTGCTTCTGTGGACAGGTGTCTTTTATACAGGTAACAAGCTGAGATTAGGAGCACTCCCTTTAAGAGTGTGCTCCGAATCTCAGCTCGTTACCTGTATAAAAGACACCTGAGAGCCAGAAATCTTTCTGATTGAGAGGGGGTCAAATACTTATTTCACTCATTAAAATGCAAATCAATTTATAACATTTTTGACATGCGATTTTCTGGATTTTTTTGTTGTTATTCTGTCTCTCACTGTTCAAATAAACCTACCATTAAAATTATAGACTGATCATTTCTTTGTCAGTGGGCAAACGTACAAAATCAGCAGGGGATCAAATACTTTTTTTCCCTCACTGTATAGACCATCTATAGGGAGGACATGTATAGACCATCTATAGGGAGGACATGTATAGACCATCTATAGGGAGGACATGTATAGACCATCTATAGGGAGGACATGTATAGACCATCTATAGGGAGGACATGTATAGACCATCTATAGGGAGGACATGTATAGACCATCTATAGGGAGGACATGTATAGACCATCTATAGGGAGGACATGGATAGACCATCTATAGGGAGGACATGTATAGACCATCTATAGGGAGGACATGTATAGACCATCTATAGGGAGGACATGTATAGACCATCTATAGGGAGGACATGTATAGACCATCTATAGGGAGGACATGGATAGACCATCAATATTATACAGTGAGAAATTGATATGCTGTACCACAATATGTGTGGTTATATGTAGTCCTTCATGGATAGTGAGAGATTGATGTATAGTGGAGAAATATATAGATTGAACCTACTGTTGTCATAATGAGGTGATTATGTAATGGCTGATATAACGAGGCATTTATGTATTTAATGCGTACATTCCCTTACATAACAATAGTCTGGTTATAATCACATTGTGATCACATTGTAAATCTACCACACTTCCTGGTTGTTAGCATAGCCTATTATCTTAGAAGTTATAGTATCTTATTAGTTGATGTTATTATCTTACGTTCATTAATACATTAGTATGAATTAAGTAATTCTGAATTATGTATGAATTATTAATAATACTCTTAAATGATCGTATCTTATAAGTATCTTCTACATCTTGTACGTATCAGTCCATTGTGTTAGCCTGGTTAAACCAGATTCTGAACGTTGCACTCACCATTGTATAACCAGGCTAACATTGTTCCTCTACAAAGGAGGAAATGTATGAGTGTTTAAAGGCCCAGTGAAGTAAAAAAAAAAAGTGATTTTCCTGTGTTTTGGAATGATACTGTGAAATTGATGATAATGCCCTTTTAGTGTAAGAGCTGTTTGAAAAGACCACCTGAAATCTCAGCCTGTTTTTGGTGGGATGGAGCTTTGGCCTGTCTGGTGACATCACCATAGTTAATAGACCAAAAATAAAATGTTCCAAACCTCTGGGTCTATAAGCACCCTAACCTGACAGAACCAACTCACTCAGACCACTGGGTCTATAAGCACCCTAACCTGACAGAACCAACTCACTCAGACCACTGGGTCTATAAGCACCCCTAACCTGACAGAACCAACTCGCTCAGACCACTGGGTCTATAAGCACCCTAACCTGACAGAACCAACTCACTCAGACCACTGGGTCTATAAGCACCCTAACCTGACAGAACCAACTCACTCAGACCACTGGGTCTATAAGCACCCTAACCTGACAGAACCAACTCACTCAGACCACTGGGTCTATAAGCACCCTAACCTGACAGAACCAACTCACTCAGACCACTGGGTCTATAAGCACCCTAACCCGACAGAACCAACTCACTCAGACCACTGGGTCTATAAGCACCCTAACCTGACAGAACCAACTCGCTCAGACCACTGGGTCTATAAGCACCCTAACCTGACAGAACCAACTCACTCAGACCACTGGGTCTATAAGCACCCTAACCCGACAGAACCAATTTGAAGCCATGTTTCTCCTTTCCTCTGGGTCTATAACCTTAACCATCTTAACGGTTCATTCCAGATTGTTCCTCTGATCTTTTCCCGGCCTGAGAATAGCAGGCTTCATCGCTAATGCTGTCTCTCTCTGTCTCTCTCTCTCTCTCTCTCTCTGTCTCTCTCTCTCTCTCTCTCTCTGTCTCTCTCTCTCTCTGTCTCTCTCTGTCTCTCTCGCTCTCTCTCACGCTCTCTCTCACTCTCTCTCTCTCTCTCGCTCTCTCTCTCTCTGTCTCTCTCATAGGATTTCCTGATGGAAACATTTATCATGTTCAAGGACCTCATTGGGAAGAATGTCTACCCTGGCGACTGGGTCATCATGAACATGATGCAGAATAAGTGAGTACTGTACAGGGACAGCATGGCTGTACACACACACAGAGCATGCACACACACACACACAGAGCGTGCACACACACACACACAGAGCGTGCACACACACACACACACACACACACATACACACACATCTCACCATAGGGATGCTTTGATCTCCTCCCTTTGCCGTTGTTGCCTAGGAACGGCAGTCTGAATCAGGAGTGAGGAAGGGAAGGATTTTTTTCTCTCCCTTGCAAATATCTCCAAACTGCCTCAGACTCCACACGGCCTCAGACTCCACACGGCCTCAGACTCCACACGGCCTCAGACTCCACACGGCCTCAGACTCCACACGGCCTCAGACTCCACACGGCCTCAGACTCCACACGGCCTCAGACTCCACACGGCCTCAGACTCCACACGGCCTCAGACTCCACACGGCCTCAGAGTTGCACTGCAAACAGATGAGGTGTGAGGGATGAGGCAAACAATAGCATGAATGATTGATATCTGGGTTTGTTTGGGCAGTTTTAACAGTTGGCTAATCCCCATAGTTCCTCTCCTCCTCTGATCGCCCTCATCTCTTTACGTTGTAGCTGGTTGGAACGTTTTTTTTTTTTATTCACTCCTCTTCACCAACTCTCACCCACGTTTGTCTGGTAAAGAAAAAAAATAACGGAATTAAGTGTGGTTTTGAAGTGAAGTTCTAAGTCACTGTAAAGGTGTTGTTTGTTTTGATGTAGTTGTCAGACCAAAGAGAAAGAACTAAGAAACAGTTTTAGGACTTAAAAAAAAAAAAATGCTCATGAATATCCAATTTTAAAACGCTCACGATGAACATGGCATGTGCACTCACACTTTGCGTATGAGCCAGTATGTACAGTATTTTCACTCAGAACACCTTTCTGTGTCTGTCTATAGATCCATAACATACCACTAGGTTACAGTGTCTGTCTATAGATCCGTAACATACCACTAGGTTACAGTGTCTGTCTATAGATCCATAACATACCACTAGGTTACAGTGTCTGTCTATAGATCCGTAACATACCACTAGGTTACAGTGTCTGTCTATAGATCCATAACATACCACTAGGTTACAGTGTCTGTCTATAGATCCGTAACATACCACTAGGTTACAGTGTCTGTCTATAGATCCGTAACATACCACTAGGTTACAGTGTCTGTCTATAGATCCGTAACATACCACTAGGTTACTGTGTCTGTCTATAGATCCATAACATACCACTAGGTTACAGTGTCTGTCTATAGATCCATAACATACCACTAGGTTACAGTGTCTGTCTATAGATCCATAACATACCACTAGGTTACAGTGTCTGTCTATAGATCCGTAACATACCACTAGGTTACAGTGTCTGTCTATAGATCCGTAACATACCACTAGGTTACAGTGTCTGTCTATAGATCCATAACATACCACTAGGTTACAGTGGGGGGATATGCTATTAGTTCATACAAACGCATTGAATAACAGATTCACTACATGGAACAACAGATAGTCCCCCCCAAAAAATCTAAAGTAAGTTTGTCCTGAAGTGTCTGTCCTATATCTGAGAGATATAAGAAAGATCAGGAAACATTATATATATATATATATTTATATATATATATATATATATATATATATATATATATATATATCTGCTAAATGATGTAAATGTAAATGTAAGTATATATGGAGACTGTTTAGTCCCAAAAATAATGGGGTTAAATATATGTAAAATATATATATATAGCGATATAGTTTGGCTGTACCGACTTCAGTCGAGTCCCGTGACGTTTGTGGGGGTCGTAGAGCGATATGGTTTGGCTGTACCAACTTCAGACGAGTCCCGTGGGGGTCGTAGAGCGATATGGTTTGGCTGTACCGACTTCAGACGAGTCCCGTGACGCTTGTGGGGGTCGTCGAGCGATATGGTTTGTAGGCCAGAGCGTTCGGACGCTACAGACGATTTAGTGAGAAGACCGATTTACGGGATGTCTCATGGTCTGACAAACACCGCTCTAGCGCTGTCAGATTTCACCTCAGATGTGGAAGTGCGATATCAGCAGATGTGGAGGATTGAGATGCATCCAATGCAAAAAAATAACCAAAAAACATGTCTCTAGCTTAAACTGATAGATTTTTATGGGGATTATTTTATTTGCTAATTAGATTTCCACAGGGGCACAGACATCGACTATAGGGGGTTAACATCATGAAGCCTGTCAGTCTGGGGTTAACATCATGAAGCCTGTCAGTCTGGGGTTAACATCATGAAGCCTGTCAGTCTGGGGTTAACATCATGAAGCCTGTCAGTCTGGGTTCAACATCATGTGGTCCTCTGTAGCTCAGCTGGTAGAGCACGGCGCTTGTAACGCCAGGGTAGTGGGTTCGATCCCCGGGACCACCCATACGTAAAAAATGTATGCGCACATGACTGTAAGTCGCTTTGGATAAAAGCGTCTGCTAAATGGCTTATTATATTATATTATTATGAAGCCTGACAGTCTGTCTGGCCTTATGTTACAAACACTATCAGATTGTATCTCATAATGAATTTAACCTTATGAGCCTGCAACACAGGCCCCCATGCAAGCCTGAATATGTGGTCCTTGGAGCCGGATAGGAACATTTCAATCTGACTCTTGAGTACCTAATGTGTCAGACTGACGTCAGCTCGTCGTGAAGTGTAAGATGTGGTTGAGTTTGGGTTAGTATACACATTGTAAAAAGATCCTCAAGGCCAGTATCGTTACAATCAACCACGGTGTAGCTGCCCTGTCAGTGCAGTAGCAACAGTCCTACACAACACCGTTTCTCTCTGGTCGACCCCTGTTTCTATCCTTTCCTGTGACAGAGACATATTTATTTATTCTGTAGGCAGGTGGTCAGCTGTTTTCAGGTCGTTCAATTGTTGTTTCAAATCTGTTTAAACTTTTGCCGTCTCATTGCGTTTACACTTCAGCTGATTCTGAATAAGGCACCTGTTCGGGTTGGCTGACAGATTAAGAAACCATTTTCCCATTTGTTTCTGTTGCTGTCTGTCGTGTGTGTGTGGGTGTTTTTGCAGTCATCCCAATGGGTTTTCTTTGATTGTGTGTGTGTGTGTGTGTGTGTGGTAGCTTAGGGGTGGCAGGTAGCTTAGTGGTTAAGAGCGTTGTGCCAGTAACCGAAAGGTCGCTGGTTCTAATCCCCGAGCCGACTAGGTGAAACATCTGTCGATGTGCCCTTGAGCAAGGCACTTAACCCTAATTGCTCCTGTAAGTCGCTCTGGATAAGAGTGTCTGCTAAATGACTAAAATGTAAAATGTGTGTGTGTGTGTGTGTGTGTGTGTGTGTGTGTGCGTGTGTGCGTGTCGTCCCACCACAGTGTGTCTGTTAGGTTGAGTCCCCTCCTCTCCTTCTGTATCCAAGGTGCCACCAACCATTCATACTCTGTCGTTACGAGACAGAGAGAGGCACTGCTTTGCTTTGTCCAGACAGTTCTGTTTGGATGTACCGTCCCTTAATAACAGTATGCTTTATTTGAAATAGCACCCAGGGACCATATGAATGCAGTTTCAAAGCAAAAGATACTATGAGGCTGCCCTATTGGCTCTGGTCAAAAGTAGTGCACTATGTAGGGAATATACATTTTAGATGCTCCTAAAAGCATAGCATGCTGTGGGGAGCACATGTGATGCTCTGCTCTGCCAGCCCAGTGTTGCGGTGGCATGCAGTCTTTGATCAGGGCTGTGTGAGAGCACTGAAGGAGTGATTGAGTTCACACCCAGCCTCTCTCTTGAGTCAGAATACAAGGTGACCTGGCTTTGAGGTGAAAGGATGGCAGTAGCCAATGGGAAGCCTCCATGCCCCAGTCTCAGAAGGAAGGCAGTAGCCAATGGGAAGCCTCCATGCCCCAGTCTCAGAAGGAAGGCAGTAGCCAATGGGAAGCCTCCATGCCCCAGTCTCAGAAGGAAGGCAGTAGCCAATGGGAAGCCTCCATGCCCCAGTCTCAGAAGGATGGCAGTAGCCAATGGGAAGCCTCCATGCCCCAGTCTCAGAAGGAAGGCAGTAGCCAATGGGAAGCCTCCATGCCCCAGTCTCAGAAGGAAGGCAGTAGCCAATGGGAAGCCTCCATGCCCCAGTCTCAGAACGAAGGCAGTAGCCAATGGGAAGCCTCCATGCCCCAGTCTCAGAAGGAAGGCAGTAGCCAATGGGAAGCCTCCATGCCCCAGTCTCAGAAGGAAGGCAGTAGCCAATGGGAAGCCTCCATGCCCCAGTCTCAGAAGGAAGGCAGTAGCCAATGGGAAGCCTCCATGCCCCAGTCTCAGAAGGAAGGCAGTAGCCAATGGGAAGCCTCCATGCCCCAGTCTCAGAAGGAAGGCAGTAGCCAATGGGAAGCCTCCATGCCCCAGTCTCAGAAGGAAGGCAGTAGCCAATGGGAAGCCTCCATGCCCCAGTCTCAGAAGGAAGGCAGTAGCCAATGGGAAGCCTCCATGCCCCAGTCTCAGAAGGAAGGCAGTAGCCAATGGGAAGCCTCCATGCCCCAGTCTCAGAAGGAAGGCATTAGCCAATGGGAAGCCTCCATGCCCCAGTCTCAGAAGGATGGCAGTAGCCAATGGGAAGCCTCCATGCCCCAGTCTCAGAAGGAAGGCAGTAGCCAATAGGAAGCCTCCATGCCCCAGTCTTAGACCAGCTCTTTGATTCTAAAGCTGGAGAGAGGCTTTTTTTCAAATGGCTGGTCTGTGGTCAACGAACCTTTGCTTCTAAAAACATATTTATTTCTGTCATAACGGTGTGTAAAAACACCTTTTCTGTACCTAGCTAAAAGCTCTGACCAGAACGCTGAAAGGTTTGTTGACGGAGGAGTGATGTCCGAAAAGTGCTCCCTCCACAAAAGAAAAGGAACAGCCTTCACAATGAGCAGGAAACCAAACAATTTCCACAGCGTTATTAACATCACATTAACAAATTATTCAAGTGTCCTCAAAGGCTCCTTTTTAAAAGCCAGTTTTACATATAAATATGGTCCACTTCCCCTCCGTCTGTCCACTACAGCAGTGTGTCAGTTAGTGGACATTTGGGTTGGGTCCCAACTGGCACCCTATTCCATATATAGTGCACTACTTTTGGACAGGGCTCTATATAGGGAATAGGATGCCATTTCAGAAGCAGCCTTGGTCGTGTGTGTGTGTGTGTGTGTGTGTGTGTGTGTGTGTTTGTACACACATCACCCACGGGGCCAGCGCAGGGCTGAGCAGAGAGCTCACTAGTCTTTCATGTCCGGCGTCTGTCTGTAGACTCTGTGGATACTACGACCAGGCGGCCGGGGCTTTGTGATGGCGACGGCTAATGAGATGTGCGTCCGTCCATCCATCCGGCCTGCTGCCAGCCACATTGAACAGCTCTCCCTTGCTTTCCTTCCTCCTGGCCTGGCTAAGAGAACACACGTATGTCTGCCGTCTGTCTGTCCTAATTTCCAGAGGGACAGCGGCTTCGGCAGCGTTGAGTAAAACCAGTCTGTTACTTTGTAGAAGCTGCTAGATGACCACTACGCAAACGTGATAAATGGTCAGTGAAGACAGTTAGATTAGCTGCACCTGATACGATGGACACTATTGTCCAACCCTGCTAACAGAATAAGTAGTCTGTGAAGCCAGTGGATGAGTAATGTGCTAGAGAGGAACTGTGAGGTAATGTGTGTCCTTCTTCTCATATGGGGTCAGCATGGTTGGCCCTGTTTGGGCGTACCAAAACACACCAGTCTCATGCTCTACTGTTCTTTTTGGTGTATAACAGATAATCGCTTGAATTGTTATGGATTACGGGTAGAATCTGATGTCAACAGAACAATGCTGAATCTGCTGGATTACAGGTAGAATCTGATGTCAACAGAACAATGCTGAATCTGCTGGATTACAGGTAGAATCTGATGTCAACAGAACAATGCTGAATCTGCTGGATTACAGGTAGAATCTGATGTCAACAGAACAATGCTGAATCTGATGGATTACAGGTAGAATCTGATGTCAACAGAACAATGCTGAATCTGCTGGATTACAGGTAGAATCTGATGTCAACAGAACAATGCTGAATCTGATAGATTACAGGTAGAATCTGATGTCAACAGAACGATGCTGAATCTGATGGATTACAGGTAGAATCTGATGTCAACAGAACGATGCTGAATCTGTTGCTCACCACACTGGAGCAGACGGGAAGGTTTGTCCTGGGAGTCCCTGGTAAACAGCTGAGCTGCGTCCCAAATGGCAGCCCATTCGCACTACTGTTAACCAGGGCAAATAGAGCTCTGGTCAAAATGTGTGCTCTTTGTAGGGAATAGGGTGTCATTTGGGACAAAGCCTTCATGTTTAATGCCAATCATTTCGTGTTCCTCATTTACTAAGGCCAAATGAGAATACTGGAGATTTTTCCAGTAGGGGAACACATGTAGCTTTTGCCCTTTGGGGGGTAAAATTGAATGACCTTTAAACGGGTAGGCTAGATCTTGATTTTATGTGACCCAATTTTAACTGAATTGGAGAGAATGTGACATTTGCTTTAGCTCTCTGTTCATTGTCAGTTTCCTCACAGGGATGAAAAGCCTGTGTGTCTTGAGGGACTCTATTCTTCGGACTCTATTGACAAGAATACTCTGTCAACTCTCAGGATAATTCTCTTCAGAAACCTGAAACAACACCAAGGCCTTCCCAAAGAGGTGCCAGTCCTTTTCATGGTCCTTGGGGACGGATTGGAACCGTTTTTCCTGGAACATGACCAGTAGGGGAGGATAACGTCATCCATGGTGTTCTTTAGAACAGTCACACACACACACATTATCTCATATACACACACAGACATTATCACCATGGTGTGTTCTTTAGAACAGCAGATGTCACAGAGTGCTTTACAGATACCCAGCCTGAAACCCCAAACAGCAAGCAATGCAGAGGCAGAAGCACAGCGGCTAGGAACAACTCCCTAGAAGGCAGAAACCTTGGAAGAAACCTAGAGAAGGAACCAGGCTCTGAGGGGTGGCCAGTCCTCTTCTGGCTGGAACCAGGCTCTGAGGGGTGGCCAGTCCTCTTCTGGCTGTACTGGGTAGAGAGGAACCAGGCTCTGAGGGGTGGCCAGTCCTCTTCTGGCTGTACTGGGTAGAGAGGAACCAGGCTCTGAGGGGTGGCCAGTCCTCTTCTGGCTGTACTGGGTAGACCAGAGGAACCAGGCTCTGAGGGGTGGCCAGTCCTCTTCTGGCTGTACTGGGTAGACCAGAGGAACCAGGCTCTGAGGGGTGGCCAGTCCTCTTCTGTTATTTCCTGGGTTAGATTACGTACCAGGGATTAAGCTAGACAGGGGAAGACCAGCCAAAGAGAGAGGTCTGCGGTAATAGATGTTATGGTGTGTTTAATAGAGGTCTGCAGTAATAGATGTTATGGTGTGTTTAATAGAGGTCTGCGGTAATAGATGTTATGGTGTGTTTAATAGAGGTCTGCAGTAATAGATGTTATGGTGTGTTTAATAGAGGTCTGTAGTAATAGATGTTATGGTGTGTTTAATAGAGGTCTGCAGTAATAGATGTTATGGTGTGTTTAATAGAGGTCTGCAGTAATAGATGGTATGGTGTGTTTAATAGAGGTCTGCAGTAATAGATGGTATGGTGTGTTTAATAGAGGTCTGCAGTAATAGATGTTATGGTGTGTTTAATAGAGGTCTGCAGTAATAGATGTTATGGTGTGTTTAATAGAGGTCTGCAGTAATAGATGTTATGGTGTGTTTAATAGAGGTCTGCAGTAATAGATGTTATGGTGTGTTTAATAGAGGTCTGCAGTAATAGATGTTATGGTGTGTTTAAAAGCGCCCAGTCTGCTGAATCCTTATTGGATTCTACCTGTAATCCTCATCCTTCCTCTGTTATGGAATTCAGTCAAAGCTTTCACACCTTCCTTCAAATGAACCGCTCGACACTATCCTGTAAAATAAACCTTTCTTACTGCCAAGCTTCGAAATAACAAGCCCCACCTCTCTCTTCTCCATTCATCACTGAGCCTTTCACACTGTAACTGGGAACATGATATCCTGACAGAGTGAGCTGATTTTAAATGACCTCTTTTCCAAAAGGAACGGAATGCTGGGCTATAATGAATGGTTTGTGGGCTGTTAATGACTGGTAAGAATAGTGCAGGAGGAGATGAATGGATGTTCTGAAAGAGAGGAGCTGGTCAGATGAAGAGACGAAGGGAGGACAGGCAGCTGAAGACACGTGTGTTTAACTCTGGCCCTCGCCATCAATCCCACCACACACCCTCACTCCCACCCAGACTCGTTACCGGTAAAAGTAAAGCTAGTTGATGACTGTCTGTTCCACTACGTTGGTGACTAATACAGCAACATCTGGACTGGACTGGCCAGGGCTTTGTTCCAAATGGCACCCTATTCCCTTTATAGTGTACCCTATTCAATTTATAGTGTACCCTATTCCCTTTATAGTGTACCCTATTCCAATTATAGTGTACCCTATTCCAATTATAGTGTACCCTATTCCCTTTATAGTGCACCCTATTCCCTTTATAGTGTACCCTATTTCCTTTATAGTGTACCCTATTCCCTTTATAGTGTACCCTATTCCCTTTATAGTGTACCCTATTTCCTTTATAGTGTACCCTATTCCCTTTATAGTGTACCCTATTCCCTGTATAGTGTACCCTATTCCCTTTATAGTGCACCCTATTCCCTTTATAGTGTACCCTATTCCCTTTATAGTGCACTACTTTACAGGACCTCTGGTCAGATGTAGTGCACTATAAAGGGAATGGGGTACCACTTGAGACGCAGTCTATATCTCTCTCTCTCTGATAGGAGGAGGAGAGGACTCACTATGTCTGAGGCTAGAGGTGTGAGACTGTGAAAGGACTGCCAAGGAAGCAGACACCTGCATAGACCTACCCACCTGCATAGACCTACCCACCTGCACGCACACACTCACTAGCGCGCACACACACACACACACACACACACACACACACTGGAGGTGCTTCTGGGAAAAGGAAAGGTGTCCTGTCTCTTATCATCTCTCTCTCTCTCTCTCTCTCTCTCTCTCTCTCTCTCTCTCTCTCTCTCTCTCAGCAGCAGCTTCAGTCATACGAGTTCAGAGTCACAGAGCCACCTGAGCTTTTCCCAGCTGCTCTACGGAGCTCCTTCCAGACCTGGGTCAAATACATTCAAAAGCATTTAAAATACTCCAGCTGGGCTTGATTGAGCTTGCCTAGCGCAGTGGAACCAATAGAATAGTCCCAACACTGCAAACCCTGCCTATCTGGTACTCCAGACCGGCTAAAGAAACCGCTACAAGTATTCGATAGATTTCAAATACTGTTTGATCCCAGATCTGCTATGTAGCTCCTTAACTAACACTGACAGTCCTCATAGCGCTCTTTCTCTCTCTCCCTCTCCCACCCTCTCTCTCCCCCGTCTCCCACCCTCTCTCTCCCCCTGTCTCCCACCCTCTCTCACCTCTCTCTCTCCCCCCTCTCTCGCTCTAGCTCTCTCCCCACAATTTCACCCTCTCTCTATCTCTCTCTATCGCTCTCGCTCTCTCTCTCGCTCTCTCTCTCTCTCTCTCTCTCTCTCTCTCTCTCTCTCTCTCTCTCTCTCTCTCTCTCTCTCTCCTCTCCTCAGTGTATACATGTGTCTACATGCTGAAGGTTGAGTGTTAATTCTACGGTAACATGATTAGCGGGGAGCTTTGGGGAGAGACAGGAGAGACCTAAGGAGGGAGGTAGCTGGACAGAGAACTGGTGTTAGTGATATATTATTACACGCTCCACTGGGATCTGATACCACACCTTGGTGGGCACCATGCATAGAATGCCTCAGAGGCTTAGATGATCACAGGAATCCCTCTGTTACTCTGTTACCGTAGCACTGTGTGTGGCAACACTCATTTACATGTTTCTCTCTCTCTCCCCTAGTGTGATAAGTGACAAGGCTTCTCATGGTAATCAGAACATATTGCAGAAGCTCTCCCTCACTTTGATCAGCCAATTAATAACGGTTAAGATTAACAGTTTGTCAACACCAGAAGCCATTATTCATCTTCTCAGCCTGCTGTGATGATATAATAATATAATATGATATGTGACCGACCGGCTCGATTCGGTCTTATGTAGCAACATTTGAAATTGTGTTTTTTACATTGGATAAAAGTAGAGACTCATATCATACACTACAGTTGAGGAACAATGGGAAAGTAATTCTGCTTTGAAAGTTGCTAAACTTGTAACCTCACTTTTGAGAAAATGGCCTTTGAATGTTTTGGTACACCTACTGGAGAGCTCTTCTTTGTCTACACCCATTCAGCATCGTTCACACCCTCTTAAGCTTTAGCCCCACCCATCTCTTTAAGGGTTGATCCGAGTGTTCTGTCCTAACAGCAGTCAACCACCCAAGCTAACTGGCTAACGTTGGCTAGCTTGCTAGGTACTTCCAGACACAAATGAGAGAACAGCTCACTCTGACCATTTTACTTGCCCTAGCAGAGCTGGTTAGGCTTAATGTCATCCAGAGCGTTGGTGACTGCAACTGTGCTGCTGGCAACAATTTACACTTTTTTGCCAACGTTTACTGACACCATATTCAATGTGTGTTGAGCGTTCGTAAATGTGTCAGTTATTCAGCGAATTTACCAGCTACGTCTATCAACAGCTGTCGTGTCGCAGTGACATCATTAACATTCTATTGAAATGGATACTTGCATAGTGGAGTCTTTTGTTAAGTCTTGTAGCTAGCTAGCTAGCTAGCTAGCTCAACAATGAACCATAATCCCAACTCATGACGTTACTACCCTGCTTGAATCTGCAGATAGCTAACCAACCAGGTTCAATGTTAACTAGCAATGCAAATGGCTCTAAGATACGAATAATATTAATACACAGATCATACACATAACGTTAGCTAGTGAGCCAGCCAGCTAACGTTAGCTAGCTAGCCAACAGTACAATTTAACTTGCAATGAAAACTACTTTCTGACAAAATTAGAAACGTGTAATATCTGAAAATGTAGCTAGCTAGACTGTCTTACCTGTATACATGGATGGACACTTCTTCCTCTCTCATGGATGCCATGGTTGCCCTTAGTTTGAAGATGTAATCCGGAGACTGGTGTTTTCTCCATCTCCATAGCGATCATACTCTAATTCCACTGATTTCAAAACTCGGTCCTCCAGAAAGTGGAGAGCAACACTTATGCAGTTTTACTACACTATATATATTTTTTTTTAAAGCAGTGTTAGACAGGATTACCTACACATACTGACCAGCTCAAATAGACGGAAGCGTGCTACATGGCAGACCAATCCGAACTCATCTCTCGGCATGTCCAGCCCACTCATTATCTCAGCCAATCATGGCTAGCGGGAAGGTTGCTGTCTTTTTCTGTGGCTAAACCAACTAGGCTCGTAATCTTACAATTGTATTCGTATTTTCAGATGGCATACAAGTTTGTTATTAAGGCACATGAAAGTTCACATGTTCCAGAAGGCAAAAAATGAATTTTGATTAAAAAAAGAAGTTTACGTTCAAATGGCTCTCCTGTGAAGTAGTGACGTGTGACATACGCCTAGTTTCCTGAAACGAGTCACATATGGGATTCATTAGTTGGACTTGCGAAAGAAGAATTCCCACTTTAAATAATGTACAACTTATTTCTGACTTTTTCTTCGGAATGCTACTCCTCTTCCATCGTTCTAAACTAGAAACGCCATTCAAACTTTAAAATGTGCTGACCATTCTGGAATAGTGTGCTATTATACAACTTTTTGAAAATATATTTTAAACTATTAACTAACTAACTCGTTGTCCTCTTTGTCCTAAAAACAACTCATTCACTTTAATGGAATTGCTTCAACATTCTAAAGCTCCCATTGTTAAAAACTCCCATGACTTCCAACATTCTATATACTGTAAACAATGTAACTTTTGACACAGATCAACTACTTTCCCAGAACTTTAGATGAAAACTTAGAGGGTATGACATCTTGGTCTTCTCTGCTTTTCAAATCTGAAATCAGAACAGATGTCTTCTACCAATCAAACAATACAGCTGTTTTAGTTACCATATCAACTACATTTGATCTCAACTTTGAAAAGCAACTGATATTTTGACCCCTTTCCACACAACTTACATAAAAACGTAGTTTATGATATCTTGGTCTATTTCTCTGCTATTCGAATCTGGAATCAGAATGTAAAATATATTCTACCAATCCAACAACACAGCTGTTTTGCTAACCGCATCAACTACTTTCTCTCCACTTTTACAAACAACTTACATTTTGTCCACTTTTCCAACAACTTGGACAAAAACTTAGAGCGTAGGTAATCTTGGTCTACTTCTCTGCTTTTCAAATCTGAAATCAGAACAGGAATATCTTCTACCAATCAAATGATAGCGCAGGGGGGGGGGCTACGACTTATTATGCCACACAGCTCACCCCAATCCACTAAACTAATCCACTATAACAAACCCCACACTCACTAACCACACTACAATTCAGCATTCATAAAAGTATGCCTTATTTTAGGATGATTGTGCGAATGGTCACATTATTTTCTCATGCACCCACAACCAAGCAGCGCACGCCACTAGGCAAAATATTTGCTTTGATTGAAACAAAACACAGGTAGGCTACAGTTTAACACCATCTGCTCACTGTACATAATTCAAAACAACCCTGTTCCCACAGGGGGCCAGTATGAAAAATGTATGCACTCACTAACGGGGTGGTCCGCTAACTCAGCCTTAAAAAAATTGACCTCCCTCTAATACACCAGCCTCAATTTTTCAACACTAACAAACTTCTAAACCTCTTCTACTACATGCACCATCATATTTCTCTCCCCAAATAATAGCCTAAAACTTTATATGTAAAACTATACTAGTCTGAGTAGTTATTTCTGATGTAACTGCCCCACACTCCACAGCAGTAAGGTTGATACAGTAGTCTATCAAAGTAATCAGACCAGATATTGTGAGTCATGACCAGCCTTTCAAAGCATTTCATGGCTACAGATGTGAGTGCTATGGGGTGATAGTCTTTCAGACAGGTTACCTTGGCGTTATTGGGCACAGGAACTATTGTGGTCTGCTTGAAACATGTACTGTAGGTATTACAGACTGGGTCAGGGATAGGTTGAAAATATAATTGAAAACACTTGCCAGCTGGTCAGCGCATGCTCGGAGTGCGTCCTGGTTATCCGTCTGGCCTTGCAGCCTTGTGAATATTAACCTGTTTAAACGTCTTGCTCACATTGGCTACTGAGAGTGTGATCACACTGTCATCTGGAACAGTTGGTGCTCTCACGCATGGTTCAGTGTTGCTTGCCTTGAAGCGAGGATAGAAGGCAGTTAGCTCATCTGGTAAGTCCCCT
Organism: Coregonus clupeaformis; assembly: GCF_020615455.1. NCBI lineage: Eukaryota > Metazoa > Chordata > Actinopteri > Salmoniformes > Salmonidae > Coregonus > Coregonus clupeaformis. The sequence continues at coordinate 49,820,288 of NC_059217.1, forward strand.
GTAGCTCAGTTGGTAGAGCATGGCGCTTGCAACGCCAGGGTTAGCATCCGCTTCGTCGGACCACTTCTGGTACTTCCTGTTTGAGTTGTTGCTTGTAAGCAGGAATCAGGAGGATAGATTTATGGTCAGATTTGCCAAATGGAGGGCGAGGGAGAGCTTTGTATGTGTCTCTGTGTGTGGAGTAAAGGTGATCTAGAGTTTTTTAGCTTCTAGTTGCACAGGTGACATGCTGGTAGAAATGAGGTAAGATGGATTTAAGTTTTCCCGCTTTAAAATCACCGGCAACTAGGCCCTATACAGCTCGTTGAGTGCGGTCTTAGGGCCAGCATCGGTCTGTGGTGGTAAATAGACAGCTACGAAAAATATAGATGAGAACTCTCTTGGTAAATAGTATGGTCTACGGCTTATCATGAGGTACTCTAACTCAGGCGAGCAGAACCTCGAGCGTTCCTTAATATTAGAGATCACGCACCAGCTGTTGTTAACAAAGAGACACACACCACCTCCCTTGGGCTTACCACCCCCCTGCTGTCGTTCTGTCCTGCCGATGCATAGAAAAAAAAACAGCAAAAAATATTATCAATGTAATTGTTCAGCCAAGTTTCCGAGAAACATAGGATATTCCAGTTCTTTCAGGTCCCGTTGATAGGATAGTCTGGAACGGAGCTTGTCCAGTATGTTCTCCAGTGATTGTATGTTCGCCATTAGAACGGAGGGTAGAGGCGGTTTAATTACTCGTCGCCGTAGTTACACGCATGTCGGCCTCACCGTCTCTCTCTCTCTTCTCTTGTGTCGGGGATTAGGGCCTGGTTCGGGGTGAGCGGTATGTCCTGCGCCGCCGACTCATTGAAGTAGAAAAATCTTCATCCAAGTTTGGGTTAGTGATCGCTGTTCTGATGTCCAGAAGATATTTTCGGTCGTAGGAAAGATCAGCCCAAAAAAAAAAACGTACAAAATAGCAGAATTGGTCAGGAGCCCGTGAAACGACCGCTATACACTCCAGCGCCATTCTGTCTTTACCTGACCTCCATGGACATAACTTCCGATGAAGAGAAGTTCCGATGAAGTTCCTTAAACTTCAGATGAAGAGAAGTTTAAGGAATACCTGGGATAGGATAAAGTAATCCTTCTACCCCCCCCCCTTACCCCAACCCAAACCCCAACCCCCAAAAAACAAAAAAACATTGTAAAGTGGTGATCCCACTGGCTATAAGGTGAATGCACCTATTTGTAAGTCGCTCTGGATAAGAGCGTCTGCTAAATGACGTAAATGTAAATGTAAAGTTCGGGTTTTGGGTAATGTAGCTAGCGCTTGTCAGAATGTTTCAGTGGCCATAGGGGGCATACATAATCTGTTCCATGTAGACTACCACACCGTGGGGATTTCTATCACGAAATACTAAGTTGATAACAACGGTATCTACATATTCTCCAGCTTGCATCAATGAGCTGCCCTGTGGAAATTGACTTGATGGATACCACACCATTACCCTGTCAATCCCTCCTATATAATTATCTTCCATTTAAAAAATCAATCTAATGTATAAGATGTAGTAATTAAGATTAGACCGTTTTACCTTTCCTAAATTCATGTCAAATATCATAAGCAACCATTATCAGAATAATTACATGTATTAAATCAAATGAAAATGGTAAACGGTACCATTCAGCTAATGAAACCGTAACAATAAGGATCCACTGCAGAGCCTCAAGAGTAGTACAGTAATTAACTGTTTCTAGTAGAGGAAAAGGTTTCTAGGAGAAGGGAGTTGCCGAGGAGAAAAAGGGTTTGGAAGTAACCAACACGTCAGTGAGGAGTGAAGTTACTAGTTTAAACACTGGTAGTTGACTAACAGAAGCACGTTGCAGAGGTGGGAAGCATTCATAGATTGATGGTTTAATTTGTTTGGTTGGAATATACCCCGTAGACTGGATACACTGGACCAGGTAAACAGTAGTAGTTCACAAACAAGAGAATGACGTTGCTGAGGAGAGAGAACAAAATGGTGAGGAATAAAGTAGAATCTACTATTTAATGATATAATGATTTACTGGACTAGGTAAACAGTGGTAGGAGTCGATAATGATTTACTGGACTAGGTAAACAGTGGTAGGAGTCTATAATGATTTACTGGACTAGGTAAACAGTGGTAGGAGTCGATAATGATTTACTGGACTAGGTAAACAGTGGTAGGAGTCTATAATGATTTACTGGACTAGGTAAACAGTGGTAGGAGTCGATAATGATTTACTGGACTAGGTAAACAGTGGTAGGAGTCTATAATGATATAATGATTTACTGGACTAGGTAAACAGTGGTAGGAGTCGATAATGATTTACTGGACTAGGTAAACAGTGGTAGGAGTCATAGTATAATGATTTACTGGACTAGGTAAACAGTGGTAGGAGTCGATAATGATTTACTGGACTAGGTAAACAGTGGTAGGAGTCGATAATGATTTACTGGACTAGGTAAACAGTGGTAGGAGTCTATAATGATATAATGATTTACTGGACTAGGTAAACAGTGGTAGGAGTCTATAATGATATAATGATTTACTGGACTAGGTAAACAGTGGTAGGAGTCTATAATGATATAATGATTTACTGGACTAGGTAAACAGTGGTAGGAGTCTATAATGATATAATGATTTACTGGACTAGGTAAACAGTGGTAGGAGTCTATAATGATATAATGATTTACTGGACTAGGTAAACAGTGGTAGGAGTCTATAATGATATAATGATTTACTGGACTAGGTAAACAGTGGTAGGAGTCTATAATGATATAATGATTTACTGGACTAGGTAAACAGTGGTAGGAGTCTATAATGATATAATGATTTACTGGACTAGGTAAACAGTGGTAGGAGTCTATAATGATATAATGATTTACTGGACTAGGTAAACAGTGGTAGGAGTCTATAATGATATAATGATTTACTGGACTAGGTAAACAGTGGTAGGAGTCTATAATGATATAATGATTTACTGGACTAGGTAAACAGTGGTAGGAGTCTATAATGATATAATGATTTACTGGACTAGGTAAACAGTGGTAGGAGTCTATAATGATATAATGATTTACTGGACTAGGTAACCAGTGGTAGGAGTCTATAATGATATAATGATTTACTGGACTAGGTAAACAGTGGTAGGAGTCTATAATGATATAATGATTTACTGGACTAGGTAAACAGTGGTAGGAGTCTATAATGATATAATGATTTACTGGACTAGGTAAACAGTGGTAGGAGTCTATAATGATATAATGATTTACTGGACTAGGTAAACAGTGGTAGGAGTCTATAATGATATAATGATTTACTGGACTAGGTAAACAGTGGTAGGAGTCTATAATGATATAATGATTTACTGGACTAGGTAAACAGTGGTAGGAGTCTATAATGATATAATGATTTACTGGACTAGGTAAACAGTGGTAGGAGTCTATAATGATATAATGATTTACTGGACTAGGTAAACAGTGGTAGGAGTCTATAATGATATAATGATTTACTGGACTAGGTAAACAGTGGTAGGAGTCTATAATGATATAATGATTTACTGGACTAGGTAAACAGTGGTAGGAGTCTATAATGATATAATGATTTACTGGACTAGGTAAACAGTGGTAGGAGTCTATAATGATATAATGATTTACTGGACTAGGTAAACAGTGGTAGGAGTCTATAATGATATAATGATTTACTGGACTAGGTAAACAGTGGTAGTAGTCGACGAAAAGAGAAGGGAGTTGCCGAGGCGGGGAAAAAGAGTTGGGCAACAAACAAGTTGATGAGAACTAAATCAATCACCCATCAGATCAGAAGCTCTGGAAAATAAACATGAATCTAAATTGGTAATGAAGGATAGTGACTTTGGCTTATCTGTGAGCCTCAGAGCGAAACGGCAGGCAGCTATCCATGCTAGCATGATCCAGATTATTATCAGGGAACGCTCTCTGAACCCAATTAGCAAGAGGTACGATGCACTGATAACTCCATGTCATTAGCATACATGCTAGTGTGTGTGTGTGTGTGTGTGTGTGTGTGTATGCGTGTGTGGATCACCCAAAGACAACTTTGTGCTGAAGTTGGGGGCTGTTGAAGTGTAGACAGTATGTAGAAGAGGTAGCCTATACAGGGTAATATCCTCTGTTCAGTATGTAGAAGAGGTAGCCTATACAGGGTGATATCCTCTGTCCAGTATGTAGAAGAGGTAGCCTATACAGGGTAATATCCTCTGTCCAGTATGTAGAAGAGGTAGCCTATACAGGGTAATATCCTATGTCCAGTATGTAGAAGAGGTAGCCTATACAGGGTAATATCCTCTGTCCAGTATGTAGAAGAGGTAGCCTATACAGGGTAATATCCTCTGTCCAGTATGTAGAAGAGGTAGCCTATACAGGGTAATATCCTCTGTCCAGTATGTAGAAGAGGTAGCCTATACAGGGTAATATCCTCTGTCCAGTATGTAGAAGAGGTAGCCTATACAGGGTAATATCCTCTGTCCAGTATGTAGAAGAGGTAGCCTATACAGGGTAATATCCTCTGTCCAGTATGTAGAAGAGGTAGCCTATACAGGGTAATATCCTCTGTCCAGTATGTAGAAGAGGTAGCCTATACAGGGTAATATCCTCTGTCTAGTATGTAGAAGAGGTAGCCCATACAGGGTAATATCCTCTGTCCAGTATGTAGAAGAGGTAGCCTATACAGGGTGATATCCTCTGTCCAGTATGTAGAAGAGGTAGCCTATACAGGGTAATATCCTCTGTCTGTGTTCTCTGCAGTAGCCCGTATCTCAGGGAAATGTGTACCAGTTTCCCCATCAATCTGCAGTAATTAGGTGAACACTCTGACAATTTGATGGAGCATATTTATCATAGTGATGCCTATATTAGTATATCAATGTACCTCATCAACACACATGTATAGGAAGTGGAGGTATTTTCTGTACATGCGTAGTGGATAGTTTGGTTTTTCACTTCTTGCAGAAGCTTAGATAACTTTATATTTCATTTAATTATTCATTTTTCCCAAACAGAATTATATAAAATGAGGTAACACTTTATTTGGATAGTCCATCTGTAGATCTACAGACAAGAAGTAACAATTCAACTAACTATCTACTAACCCTTTCCCTAACCCTAACCTTAACCCCTTATCCTAACCCTACATTTAACCCTTTCCCTAGCCCTAACCTTAATTCCTTATCCTAACCCTAAACTTAACCCTTTCCCTAGCCCTAACCGTAATCCTTATCCTAACCCTAAACTTAACCCATGATCAGGCCTACCACTGTTGTGTCGTCGGCAAACTTAATGATGGTGTTGGAGTCGTGCCTGGCCATGCAGTCATGGGTGAACAGGGAGTACAGGAGGGGACTGAGCACGCACCCCTGACGGGCCCCCGTGTTGTTACCTACCCTTACCACCTGGGGGCGGCCCGTCAGGAAGTCCAGGATCCAGTTGCAGAGGGAGGTGTTTAGTCCCAGGGTCCTTAGCTTACTGATGAGCTTTGAGGGCACTATGGTGTCGAACGCTGCGCTGTAGTCAATGAATAGCATTCTCACGTAGGTGTTCCTCTTGTCTAGGTGGGAAAGGGCAGTGTGGAGTGCAATAGAGATTGCATCATCTGTGGATCTGTTGGGGTGGTATTCAAATTAGAGTGGGTCTAGGGTTTCTGGGATAATGGTGTTGATGTGAGCCATGACCAGCCTTTCAAAGCACTTCATGGCTACAGACGTGAGTGCTACGGGTCGGTAGTCATTTAGGCAGGTTACCTTAGTGTTCTTGGGCTCAGGGACTATGGTGGTCTGCTTGAAACATGTTGGTATTACAGACTCCAGTCAGGGAGAGGTTGAAAATGTCAGTGAAGACACTTGCCAGTTGGTCAGCGCATGCTCAGAGTACACGTCCTGGTAATCCGTCTGGCCCTGCGGCCTTGTAAATGTTGACTTGCTTAAAAGTCTTACTCACATCGGCAACGGAGAGTGTGATCACATAGTCATCGTTGAATACAGTCTTAGTGCCAGCATTGGTTTGTGGTGGTAGATAGACAGCTACGAAGAATATAGATGAAAACTCTCTTGGTAAATAGTGTGGTCTACAGCTTATCATGAGATACTCTACCTCAGGCGAGAAAAACCTCGAGACTTCCTTACTATTCGATTTTATGCACCAGCTGTTGTTTACAAATATACACAGACCGCCATCCCTTGTCTTACCGGAGTCAGCCGTTCTATCCTGCCTATGTAGCGTATAGCCCGCTAGCTGTATGTTGTCCATGTCGTCGTTCAGCCATGACTCGGTGAAACATAAGATATTTCAGTTTTTAATGTCCCGTTGGTAGGATAACCTTAGTCTTAGGTCGTCCATTTTGTTATCCAATGATTGTACGTTGGCTGATAGGACTGATGGAAGAGGCAGATTACTCGCTCGCCGTCGGAGCCTTACAAGGCACCCCGAACTACGTCCAGGATATCTCCGTCTCTTTCTCATGCGATTTATGGGGATTTGGGCCTTGTCGGGTGTCTGTAGAATATCCTTCGGGTCCGACTCATTTAAGAAAAAATATTGGTCCAATACGAGGTGAGTAATCGCTGTCCTGATATCCAGAAGCTCTTTTTTGGTCATAAGAGATGGTGGCAGAAACGTTATGTACAGAATAAACTACAAATAACGTGAAAAAACACACATAATAGCACAATTGGTTATAGGGCCGAAACGGCAGCTATCTCCTCCGGCGCCATCTTCTCAGCTTTTGACTCTACAAATATGCTTGATGCATTGGCTGTTTTGTTTTTGGTTGTGTTTCAGATTATTATGTGCCCAATAGAAATGAATGGTAAATAATGTGTTGTCATTTTGGAGTCATTTTTATTGTAAATAATAACAGAATGTGTGTAAACGTTTCTACATTAATGTGGACGCTACCATGGTTACAGATAATCCTGAATGAATCGTGAATAATGATGAGTGAGAAAGTTAAACGCACAAATATCATACCCCCAAGACATGCTAACCTCTCACTATTACAATAACAGGGGAGGTTAGCATTTTTGGAGGGGTATGATATTTGTGCGTCTAACTTCTGGAGTATAGAGCCAAAAGAAGAAAAAAAATTTCCCTGTCCCAATAGTTACGGAGGGCGCTGTATATCATAATGGGAGCTAGCAAGGCTGGCACAGATGTAGGAAGGCAGCAGAGCATCAGAGCTGCTTCCTGTTGGCAGATGTAGGAAGGCAGCAGAGCATCAGAGCTGCTTCCTGTTGGCAGATGTAGGAAGGCAGCAGAGCATCAGAGCTGCTTCCTGTTGGCAGATGTAGGAAGGCAGCAGAGCATCAGAGCTGCTTCCTGTTGGCAGATGTAGGAAGGCAGCAGAGCATCAGAGCTGCTTCCTGTTGGCAGATGTAGGAAGGCAGCAGAGCATCAGAGCTGCTTCCTGTTGGTAGATGTAGGAAGGCAGCAGAGCATCAGAGCTGCTTCCTGTTGGTAGATGTAGGAAGGCAGCAGAGCATCAGAGCTGCTTCCTGTTGGTAGATGTAGGAAGGCAGCAGAGCATCAGAGCTGCTTCCTGTTGGTAGATGTAGGAAGGCAGCAGAGCATCAGAGCTGCTTCCTGTTGGCAGATGTAGGAAGGCAGCAGAGCATCAGAGCTGCTTCCTGTTGGCAGATGTAGGAAGGCAGCAGAGCATCAGAGCTGCTTCCTGTTGGTAGATGTAGGAAGGCAGCAGAGCATCAGAGCTGCTTCCCCTTGGTAGATGTCCTTGTTTAATAATGCAAGCTGGAGAGAGTATTGAAGATAGATACATATATCCCTTAACTGTGTGTGTCTCTCTCTCTGTCTGTGTGTGTCTGTGTGTGTCTGTGTGTGTCTGTGTGTGTCTGTGTGTGTCTGTGTGTGTCTGTGTGTGTCTGTGTGTGTGTGTGTGTGTGTGTGTGTGTGTGTGTGTGTGTGTGTGTGTGTGTGTGTGTGTGTGTGTGCTCTTGTACTGTATTCTCGTTAGTCATTCCAAGACAATATAAGTAGGTATTTTCCAGTAAATGATAGGATCATTTACTGCATAAGGAGACCGTTATTGTGATGGAGGGGCCTTTGTTGGATAAACAATGTTTGCAGTGTTTTATTACATTTGTTTAATGGTTTATCAAGCAACGGAACAGTTGAAGTATGTATTTCTTTATATAATCTGATGAATGTTGTGTCTGAACATTATTAATGAATTATTACACTTATAGACCTACTGCAGAGAGACTGTCTCTCCCTCTCTGTAGTCTACAGTGTTGTATTCAATCATTATTATAGGCCTACTGCAGAGAGACCATCTCCCTCTCTGTAGTCTACAGTGTTGTATTCAATCATTATTATAGACCTACTGCAGAGAGACTGTCTCTCTCTCTCTCTCTGTAGTCTACAGTGTTGTATTCAATCATTATTATAGACCTACTGCAGAGAGACTGTCTCTCTCTCTCTCTCTCTCTGTAGTCTACAGTGTTGTATTCAGTCATTATTCTGCAGCTCACTGAATGAACTTTGAGAGATTTTAAATGATTTGAATGGCCTTATGATGGGACTATCTCAGAGTAGAGAGAGAGGGGAATATTTTATACTTTAACATTAGGAGAGCCGAGAACGTCATATTGACTCAAAACGAATGTGACGTTTCCTAAATAAATCTATGTAACACACTGTTGTTATAATCTCAATATCACAAACATAATTTGTGTTATAAGCCGTTTTAGGAAAGGCATGTCATTTTTTCCCCCCTGCCATGTCATTCACTGGCAGTCAGCCTGCACAGCTGATGATGGTCCAACTAAACCACACCTAAACTATATAGAAACTAATGTCACACTTATAATAATAGCGTTAGCCTAAAGGCACGATTAAATTGACAGTAGTCTAATGGGTGAGAATATTATCAACTGTTAAATTCTATATGAAGAATCTGATGAACAGCGCAGATTGGAATTGACACAGCGACAGGGAAATTAAATGGAATGCGTTTTTCAGTGCAAGATCGATTCAGTGCAGATAATCTGGGTACCATTAATTGACTATTTAGCAGTCTGGCTATTTAGCAGTCTTATGGCTTGGGGGTAGAATCTGTCTCGGAGCCTTTTGGTCCGAGAGCCGATGCTCCGGTACCGTTTTCCGGATGGTAGCAGAGTGAACAGTCTATGGCTTGGGTAGGTGAGTCTTTGGCAATTTTTCGGGCCTTCCTCTGACACCGCCTGATATAGAGGTCCTGGATGGCTGGGAGCTCACCCTCTGTAGCGCTTTGCAGTCAAGGGCGGTGCATTTGCCATACCAAGCAGTGATGCAGCCAGTCAAGATGCTCTCGATGGTGCAGCTGTATATCTTTTTGAAGATCCCAGTGTGCACGTGCAACACTCAAAGCACAGTAATATATGTGACCGACCGGCTCGATTCAGTCATATGTAGCAATATTTGAAATTGTGTTTTCTACATTGGATAAAAGTAGAGAGAGCTAGAAAATTGTATATCATACGCTACAGTTGAGGAACAATGGGAAAGTAATTCTGCTTTGAAAGTTGATAAACTTGTAACCTCACTTTTGAGAAAATGGCCTTTGAATGTTTTGGTACACCTACTGGATAGCTCTTCTTTGTCTACACCCATTCAGCATCGTTCACACCCTCTTAAGCTTTAGCCCCGCCCATCTCTTTAATGAGCGTTCAGAGTGCACACTGGAAACTCCGGCCGAGGAGTAGTGTTGATCCGAGCGTTCTATCCTAACAACAGCAGTCAAGCACCCAAGCTAAGTGGCTAACGTTGACTAGCTTGCAAGCTACTTCCAGACACAAATGAGAGAACAGCTCACTATGACCATTTTACGCGCCCTAGCAGAGCTGGTTAGGCTTTTTTTAATGTTATCCAGAGCATTGGTGACTGCAACTGTGCTGCTGGCAACAATTTAATTACGCTTTTTTGCCAACGTTTACTGACACCAGCCATATTCAACGGGTGTTGAGCGTTCGTACATTTGTCAGTTATTCTGCGCTCTGGCGAGAGTGCTCTGAAATCGGAGTAGATAGCCAGAGCTAGTTGTCGCAGTGACATCATGAACATTCTATTGAAATGGTTACTTGCATAGTGGAGTCTTTCGTTAAGACGTAGCTAGCTAAACAATGAACCATAACCCCAACTCATGACGTTACTACCCTGCATGAATCTGCAGGTAGCTAACCAACCAGGTTCAATGTTAGCTAGCTAACATTAGGCTATAACTAGCAATGCAAATGGCTCTGAGATATGAATAATATGACTACACAGATCATACACGTAACGTTAGCTAGCTAGCTAACAGTACACTTTAACTTGAAATGAAAACGACTTTCTGACAAAATTAGAAACGCGTAATATCTGAAAATGTAGCTAGCTAGACTATCTTACTCGTATCCATGGATGGACGCGTCTCCCTCTCTGTCACAGATGCCATGGTTGCCCTTAGTTTGAAGATGAAATCTAGATACAGGTGTTTTCTCCTTATCCTTAGCCATCATATTCCACTGATTTCAAAACTCGGTCCTCCAGAAAGTGGAGAGCAACACTTATGCAGTTTTACTACGTGATACCTACACATACTGACTGACCAGCTCAAATAGACAGAAGCCTGCTACATGGCAGACCAATCCGAACTCATCTCTCGGCATGTCCAGCCCACTCATTATATCAGCCAATCATGGCTAAGCGGGAAGGTTGCTGTCTTTTTTCCGTGGCTAAACCAACTAGGCTCGTAATTTAACAATTGTATTCGTATTTACAGATGGCATACAAGTTTGTTATTAAGGCACATGAAAGGTCACATGTTCCAGAAGGCATTTCTGCCAAAAAACGCATGTTGATTAAAAAAAAGAAGAAGTTTACGTTCAAATGGCTCTCCTGTGAAGTAGTGACACGCGACATACGCCTAGTTTCCTGAAACGAGTCACATATTTAAACTCAACATATGCCTTTCTGTTCTTTTGAAATTAATTTTCTTAAATTCATAATGTTCCTTAAGACCTGCCCTTAAAGAATTAATGAATATCTTTGTGATGGTGTTTATTGAATGGATTTCAACACTTGAATTGTGGTGTATTAGTGGTTGTTCGTTAGTACATATAGCCTACAGTTATATAAACTAATGACAATTGTATTCTGTTCTTTGAAAAACGTTATATTTTTCTATTCTAATGTTACCTAAGACCTTCATAAAAGACAACCAAGTGATTATTTTTGTGATAGCATGCGTGAAATGCAGTTTGTTATAATGTTGCCGTCCAGAAGACTTTGGTTGGAAGGGGTTCTGGAGGCAAGGCTTTTCTAATGTTAATGGCAGGATGATCTCACCAACGAACTCCTGCTTGCCTGTCTGTAACAGCCAATTAAAGTGTGAGTGTGTGCGTGTCAATGCCGTTTGAGATGTATCCAAATGTTTCACTTGTGTGTGTGTGTGTGGTTGAGTAGCAGAAGTGCAGCATTATGCCTCTTGAAATGTGTTTATTGGTCAGTAGTAGTGTACTGTATCTCTCTCAGAACCCACCCCACTGAGTGACCTAGCCTGGAGGGTTTAGTTGGACTTCATTGGGTTTCTGATCTCAGAACCCACCCCACTGAGTGACCTAGCCTGGAGGGTTTAGTTGGACTTCATTGGGTTTCTGATCTCAGAACCCACCCCACTGAGTGACCTAGCCTGGAGGGTTTAGTTGGACTTCATTGGGTTTCTGATCTCAGAACCCACCCCACTGAGTGACCTAGCCTGGAGGGTTTAGTTGGACTTCATTGGGTTTCTGATCTCAGAACCCACCCCACTGAGTGACCTAGCCTAGAGGGTTTAGTTGGACTTCATTGGGTTTCTGATCTCAGAACCCACCCCACTGAGTGACCTAGCCTAGAGGGTTTAGTTGGACTTCTATTGGGTTTCTGCTCCAGGACTTCTGCAGTACTCTGAGCCATTCAGTTACATCGTTACTCTACTCACACAGTGTACTGTGAGAGCCAAACTAGACAGACAGAGAGAGAGAGAGAGATAACTGTAGCTCTGTTTTAATGTGATTATTCACTACGTGTGCTGCCTGTCTATGTATCACAATGACTCAGTAATAAAACATCAGGGTCATGATGAACTGATGCATCAATACAGTGTCAATACAACAGCTGATCATTAACATCCGGGTCATGATGACATCACAACAGCTGATCATTAACATCCGGGTCATGATGATGTCCCAGAAGCTGAATATTAACATCCGGGTCATGATGACATCACAACAGCTGATCATGAACAGCTATTTTTTTAAATAACGTATTATGTTGATATCTTCACTGCACTGGTGAGAGGAGAGTTGTACCGTTTATACCCTGCTACAATGAAATGCATACTTGGGAGCTCTCCTCTCACCAGTGCAGTGAAAATATCAAAAGAATAAACTGTGATTTTGATTTTGATATGCGGACCAAGTGTAAACTGCACAGTTTAGTTGACTGGGCCAGTCCAGTCCAAGGGACTGCTGTGGGCATCCATCCAGGTAGATGTCCAATATAAAGCAGTAATATTTCTCAGAGGACAGGTGCAATGGATGGAAACACACTTTACCATTACCCCCGGCTGGCACTAAGCCTATCATCTATATTGGCATGGTCACAGCTGCAGAAAATTGAGTGAGGTGTGGAGTAGGGAAGAGGAGAGAGGGAGACCCAGCTCAGCTCAGGGAGACTGGGCTTTAGTAATGTGATCACAGGCTGCTGCTGGATGTGTGCTTAGAGGGGGTGTTTCAGGAGTCTCCTCCACCGAGGTTAAAGCTGGAGACGTGATCATCTAAAGGTTGTCTGGAGGTTCTCTAAAACAGTTCACCTGTGTGCTTAATGACTAAGGGGACTCCTGATATGTAGCACGCTTAGGTTAGCCTTGGATAACGTTCAGGCTGACTAAGGGGACTCCTGATATGTAGCACGCTCAGGTTAGCCTTGGATAACGTTCAGGCTGACTAAGGGGACTCCTGATATGTAGCACGCTCAGGTTAGCCTTGGATAACGTTCAGGCTGACTAAGGGGACTCCTGATATGTAGCACGCTCAGGTTAGCCTTGGATAAGGCATGAATATTGTATGATTGGGAAATGCCTTGTAGCCTTGGCTACCGCACGTCAGAAGTGGTCTTTCAAGTTTTATTAGTGTTATGTACTTTGTCTCGGCCCTGACAACATCGATGCCAGTATATCCTCCAAACACCGTCTTCTCTGGCATTATCACTGAAGTGTATATCTGTGTGTGTGTGTGAGTGAGTGAGCTAAGGTGCAGAGAGTCAGTGAGTCTTATTCTATATAAGCTACTGGAGAGAAGACAACCTTTTCAGTCCATTATACGTGTTGGGGAATACTGACATCTGACTGACGTCTTAGATACTAGGGCTGTCACCCTGAGGGGCTGGGAGAGGGAGACCTAGCTAACCTAGTTTCTCTCAGGCAGGGTTGAACAGAGGTCTAGATCACACTGTACATTTGAGGTCACCTTCAGCCACATGTGAATGTGAACACTAGGATATTGGATCACTCCCTCATTGAATTTTGAAAGATTGTCAGACTATGTCAAACGTTACTGAGAACATCACTGACTGTCAAACGTTACTGAGAACATCGCTGACTATGTCAAACGTTACTGAGAACATCGCTGACTGTCAAACGTTACTGAGAACATCGCTGACTATGTCAAACGTTACTGAGAACATCACTGACTGTCAAACGTTACTGAGAACATCGCTGACTATGTCAAACGTTACTGAGAACATCACTGACTGTCAAACGTTACTGAGAACATCACTGACTGTCAAACGTTACTGAGAACATCACTGACACTGTCAAACGTTACTGAGAACATCGCTGACTGTCAAACGTTACTGAGAACATCGCTGACTGTCAAACGTTACTGAGAACATCACTGACTGTCAAACGTTACTGAGAACATCGCTGACTGTCAAACGTTACTGAGAACATCGCTGACTGTCAAACGTTACTGAGAACATCACTGACTGTCAAACGTTACTGAGAACATCGCTGACTGTCAAACGTTACTGAGAACATCGCTGACTGTCAAACGTTACTGAGAACATCACTGACTATGTCAAACGTTACTGAGAACATCACTGACTGTCAAACGTTACTGAGAACATCACTGACTGTCAAACGTTACTGAGAACATCACTGACTATGTCAAACGTTACTGAGAACATCACTGACTGTCAAACGTTACTGAGAACATTGCTGACTATGTCAAACGTTACTGTGAACATCGCTGACTATGTCAAACGTTACTGTGAACATCGCTGACTATGTCAAACATTACTGAGAACATCACTGACTATGTCAAACGTTACTGAGAACATCGCTGACTATGTCAAACGTTACGAGAACATCACTGACTATCAAACGTTACTGAGAACATCACTGACTGTCAAATGTTACTGAGAACATCACTGACTGTCAAACATTACTGAGAACATCAATGACTGTCAAACGTTACTGAGAACATCACTGACTATGTCAAACGTTACTGAGAACATCAATGACTGTCAAACGTTACTGAGAACATCGCTGACTGTCAAACGTTACGGAGAACATCACTGACACTGTCAAATGTTACTGAGAACATCACTGACTGTCAAACGTTACTGAGAACATCACTGGCTGTCAAACGTTACTGAGAACATCACTGAATGTCAAACATTACTGAGAACATCACTGACTGTCAAACGTTACTGAGAACATCACTGACACTGTCAAATGTTACTGAGAACATCACTGACTGTCAAACGTTACTGAGAACATCGCTGACTGTCAAACGTTACTGAGAACATCGCTGACTGTCAAACGTTACTGAGAACATCACTGACACTGTCAAATGTTACTGAGAACATCACTGACTGTCAAACGTTACTGAGAACATCACGGACACTGTCAAATGTTACTGAGAACATCACTGACACTGTCAAATGTTACTGAGAACATCACTGACACTGTCAAATGTTACTGAGAACATCACCGACACTGTCAAACGTTACTGAGAACATCACTGACACTGTCAAACGTTACTGAGAACATCGCTGACTATGTCAAACGTTACTGAGAACGACGCTGACACTGTCAAATGATACTGAGAACATCACTGACACTGTCAAACGTTACTGAGAACATCACTGACACTGTCAAACGTTACTGAGAACATCGCTGACTATGTCAAACGTTACTGAGAACATCGCTGACTATGTCAAACGTTACTGAGAACATCGCTGACACTGTCAAACATTACTGAATACATCACTGACACTGTCAAACGTTACTGAGAACATCACTGACTATGTCAAACGTTACTGAGAACATCACTGACACTGTCAAATGTTACTGAGAACATTATTGACACTGTCAAACGTTACTGAGAACATCATTGACACTGTCAAACGATACTGAGAACATTATTGACACTGTCAAACGTTACTGAGAACATCATTGACACTGTCAAACGATACTGAGAACATCGCTGACTATGTCAAACGTTACTGAGAACATCACTGACACTGTCAAATGTTACTGAGAACATCATTGACACTGTCTAACGTTACTGAGAACATCATTGACACTGTCAAACGTTACTGAGAACATCGCTGACTGTCAAACGTTACTGAGAACATCGCTGACTATGTCAAACGTTACTGAGAACATCACTGACTGTCATACGTTACTGAGAACATCTCTGACTATGTCAAATGTTACTGAGAACATCACTGACACTGTCAAACGTTACTGAGAACATCGCTGACTGTCAAACGTTACTGAGAACATCGCTGACTATGTCAAACGTTACTGAGAACATCGCTGACACTGTCAAACATTACTGAATACATCACTGACACTGTCAAACGTTACTGAGAACATCACTGACTATGTCAAACGTTACTGAGAACATCACTGACACTGTCAAATGTTACTGAGAACATCATTGACACTGTCAAACGTTACTGAGAACATCATTGACACTGTCAAACGATACTGAGAACATCGCTGACTATGTCAAACGTTACTGAGAACATCACTGACACTGTCAAATGTTACTGAGAACATCATTGACACTGTCAAACGTTACTGAGAACATCATTGACACTGTCAAACGTTACTGAGAACATCACTGACTGTCATACGTTACTGAGAACATCTCTGACTATGTCATACGTTACTGAGAACATCGCTGACACTGTCAAACGTTACTGAGAACATCGCTGACTATGTCACATGTTACTGAGAACATCGCTGACTATGTCAAACGTTACTGAGAACATCACTGACTGTCAAACGTTACTGAGAACATCACTGACTATGTCATACGTTACTGAGAACATCTCAGCTAGATATGGAGTAAAACTGATTGTACAGAATAGTTGAGGGAATCTAAGACGAGCCTCATAAAGATATTATCCAACCTTTTGTCACCTTCATTTCCGATTAGGTTCCCCTTGACTGCTGTACTATGTTCCCTGAGGTGAATAAACACTGTAGTACCCCTAAAGCCTGCTGGAAATCCAGATTGGCCATCTGGCAATTCTGGCAAACCGGACCATATTTTAGTTGGGTGGGCTGGTTAAAATTGGCACACAAAAAATAAGTGACACTGCCGGCGGCCTATGGGGCTGTTCAGATGTCTCTTTTGTCATAATAATCTATAATGAGCATTTGGCTGATCAGCGGTTAACGGCAGGCCCCCTTTTTGAATAGGCTGAGATCGCGCGAATTCACAATCGAGGTCAAACGTGGCATTAGCAAAGAGATCTGCTCCGACTCTGTCATCAGTTAGACTGTCAAGATCATGGATTGTAAAAAAAAGGAAAATGGCTTTATTCTGTGTTCTCTAGCCTACCCCCTGGATGTGCCTTGTATTACAGTATGTGAGTGAACACAGTCTCTCTCAATCACTTTCTCACAGTTTTATCCAGACTGTTTTTTTCTAACAATACACACACACACACACACACACACACACACACCACACACACACACACACACACACACACACACACACACACACACACACCCACACACACACAACACACACCACACACACCACACACACACACACACACACACACACACACACACACACACACAGTATTCTCAGTAGTGATCTACCCCCCACTTGCTTGACCTTTGTGAGCCAGGTCTTCTGTGAGCCCTGATGACAGGTCATTCCCATTATCTGTCTGTCTCACAGCGATCTACAGTCCATGCCACTAGAGATTTATCCAAAATTTTCACGCTGCAGAAAATGAAGAAGATTGACATAGCAGAAAAACAATCCATTACCTGAGATTAATGGGAAATTACTTGTCATCACTTCATTCATCCGGGGAATTTGGACTCTCAGTCTTTTGTAATTGCCTTTTGCATTGCAAACTGGTGATTTGTCATTCACAGGTTAAACTCAAATATGAATCCCTTACAACAAAACACATTCATCTTTTTGATCGAATCGTTGAACTTAAAATAGACAACATTCTAGAAAATGGACCAGTTTGGTGGGAGATGAAACAGACCCAATCTATACTGTAGCGTGTATAGGTTGTAGCCTAATGGCTGAACACACGTCCTGATGTTCTGTAGGGTGGGAGTGGAGCCTAGTGATGATGTGGTGATATGTAGGGTGGGAGTGGAGCCTAGTGATGATGTGGTGATATGTAGGGTGGGAGTGGAGCCTAGTGATGATGTGGTGATATGTAGGGTGGGAGTGGAGCCTAGTGATGATGTGGTGATATGTAGGGTGGGAGTGGAGCCTAGTGATGATGTGGTGATATGTAGGGTGGGAGTGGAGCCTAGTGATGATGTGGTGATATGTAGGGTGGGAGTGGAGTCTATTAATGATGTGGTGATATGTAGGGTGGGAGTGGAGCCTAGTAATGATGTGGTGATATGCAGGGTGGGAGTGGAGCCTAGTGATGATGTGGTGATATGTAGGGTGGGAGTGGAGCCTAGTAATGATGTGGTGATATGTAGGGTGGGAGTGGAGCCTAGTGATGATGTGGTGATATGTAGGGTGGGAGTGGAGCCTAGTGATGATGTGGTGATATGTAGGGTGGGAGTGGAGCCTAGTGATGATGTGGTGATATGTAGGGTGGGAGTGGAGCCTAGTAATGATGTGGTGATATGTAGGGTGGGAGTGGAGTCTATTAATGATGTGGTGATATGTAGGGTGGGAGTGGAGCCTAGTAATGATGTGGTGATATGTAGGGTGGGAGTGGAGCCTAGTGATGATGTGGTGATATGTAGGGTGGGAGTGGAGCCTAGTGATGATGTGGTGATATGTAGGGGTGGGAGTGGAGCCTTGTGATGATGTGGTGATATGTAGGGGTGGGAGTGGAGCCTAGTGATGATGTGGTGATATGTAGGGTGGGAGTGGAGCCTAGTGATGATGTGGTGATATGTAGGGTGGGAGTGGAGCCTTGTGATGATGTGGTGATATGTAGGGTGGGAGTGGAGCCTAGTAATGATGTGGTGATATGTAGGGTGGGAGTGGAGCCTAGTAATGATGTGGTGATATGTAGGGTGGGAGTGGAGCCTAGTGATGATGTGGTGATATGTAGGGTGGGAGTGGAGCCTAGTGATGATGTGGTGATATGCAGGGTGGGAGTGGAGCCTAGTGATGATGTGGTGATATGCAGGGTGGGAGTGGAGCCTAGTGATGATGTGGTGATTTAGCCTAGTGGACCAGCGTTTGAGACGGTCTCCCATTTCTCCCAGTGTTCAGAACAGTCCTCATTTGTCTTAAGTGGACCAGTGCCATCATTTGTGTTCCTGGTAATGTTCTCCTGCTGTCTGAGCGTTAGCACGGTGATTTAACTTGATCTACTGTGTCATTCCTTATTCAAGTTTCTGTTCTGGGTATTATGTTCTAGCTCCACTGTGATACGGCGTTCTGTAGACAGCCATATGCTGACACAGTCTGTTAACTGCTCACAACTCAATAATGCTAAGCATATTTTAAGGACACGCTTTTCCATTACACAGGTTTTATAGCCAGTATATGAACTGATGCTCATGGAGGGTTATTATCTAACCAGCCTTCTGAATATATCAAATATCAAACCTTTAGAATATAGCCTAAGCTTATCAAGATCTAAAAGCTTTAGAATATAGCCTAGGCTTATCAAGATCTAAAAGCTTTAGAATATAGCCTAGACTTATCAAGATCTAAAAGCTTTAGAATATAGCCTAGACTTATCAAGATCTAAAAGCTTTAGAATATAGCCTAGGCTTATCAAGATCTAAAAGCTTTAGAATATAGCCTAGGCTTATCAAGATCTAAAAGCTTTAGAATATAGCCTAGACTTATCAAGATCTAAAAGCTTTAGAATATAGCCTAGACTTATCAAGATCTAAAAGCTTTAGAATATAGCCTAGGCTTATCAAGATCTAAAAAGCTTTAGAATATAGCCTAGACTTATCAAGATCTAAAAGCTTTAGAATATAGCCTAGGCTTATCAAGATCTAAAAGCTTTAGAATATAGCCTAGACTTATCAAGATCTAAAAGCTTTAGAATATAGCCTAGACTTATCAAGATCTAAAAGCTTTAGAATATAGCCTAGGCTTATCAAGATCAAGAGCCTGTTTGTTTTCAACGAGGAATACACATCTAGCATTAACATCAAGTGGTACTGACTGTCAAACCTTCTCCATTATAGGACAATAGAGGGGAAATGCCTTCTAAATACCTCATTTTAAACAACAGCTTCTCTCGTCAATACTAGGACAGGATCTAAACCAGATGTCTCTCTGATCTCTTTCAGTGTTCCTGGGGGCCATTAATCAGTATGGATCTAAACCAGATGCCTCTCTGATCTCTTTCAGTGTTCCTGAGGGCCATTAATCAGTATGGATCTAAACCAGATGTCTCTGATCTCTTTCAGAGTGTTCCTGAGGGCCATTAATCAGTATGCAGCCGTGTTAAACAAGAAGTTCCTGGATCAGACCAACTTTGAGCTGCAGGTAAGGTCACCACTCTATAAAGCCTCAGGTTTGTAAAAATAAATACTGTTACTCCACCAGGAAACCTGCCAGACCTGAAGACTGTTACTCCACCAGGAAATCTGCCAGACCTGAAGACTGGTTGAATTATTTCAATCTAATGTCAAATCTATGTTTATTTAGAGTCTTCTTTCAACAGTCTTTCATTGTATTAGGAGAGCTGAACTAGACTAGTTGAATACTGAGTCTGATTTTAGGATACTACAGGGGTCTCTTTTACACCTTAAACTTGTTTTAAACGCTAAGAAAACAAATGTCATGTTTTTTTCTAGGTCTAAACTCTCAATTAGAAACACTTTTGTAATCACTAGCTTGGATGGTACTCAAATCAAACAGGTCTCTGCATATAAATACTTAGGGATATGGTTAGATGATAGGCTTTCTTTTAAAAAACATGTTACTGAATTGGGGAAAAAAAAGCTCAAATTCAAGATAGGGTTCCTTTACAGAAACAGGGCTTGCCTGTCCTCCGTAAATAGAAAACAAATTGTGCAGGCTACTTTTATGTCCGTTTTAGATGATGGTGATATTATCTATATGCATGCATCGGCAAACACATTAAAACCACTGGATGCTATTTACCATTGTGCACTCAGGTTTATCACGGGTGATAGTTACAAAACTCATCACTGTTTCCTATATCAACATGTGGGTTGGGCCTCTCTATCTGTGAGGCGAGAGCAACATGCTCTCTTGTTTATTTATAAAGCACTTCTTTTAAAACTACCTCCATATATATCATCATTAATTTCCACTAGATATACTAATTTTAAAACCAGATCACAGATGTGGATTACCTTAGAGACTGACAGAGACGGGGACAGTCAGGGGACAGGGTATTATATACAGTGTCTTCAGAAAGGATTCACTGACAGAGACGGGGACAGTCAGGGGACAGGGTATTATATACAGTGTCTTCAGAAAGTATTCACTGACAGAGACGGGGACAGTCAGGGGACAGGGTATTATATACAGTGTCTTCAGAAAGGATTCACTGACAGAGACGGGGACAGTCAGGGGACAGGGTATTATATACAGTGTCTTCAGAAAGTATTAATTCCTCTTATTCCACATTTTTGTTGTGTTACAGCCTGTATTCAAAATATATTTTTCTCTCACCCATCGACACACAATAATGACAAAGTGAATATATGTTTTTAGAAATGTTTTCTAATTGATATAAATATCTCATTTGCATAAGTATTCACACCCCTGAGTCAATATTTTGTAGAAGCACCTTTGGCAGTCATTACAGCTGTGAGTGTTTCTGGGAAAGTCTCTAAGAGCTTTCCGCACCTGGATTGTGTAATATTTGTCCACTATTATATTATTATTATTATTTTATTATTTTCAAAATTCTTTAAGCTCTGTCAAATTGGTTGTTGATCATGGTTAGCAACCATTTTCAGGTCTTTCCATAGATTCTCAAGTAATCTGTAACTCGGCTACTCAGGAACATTCACTGTCTTCTTGGTAAACAACTCCAGTGTAGATTTGGCCTTGTGTTGTAGGTTATTGTCCTGCTGAAAGGTGAATTAATCTCTTAGTGTCTGGTGGAAAGCAGACTGAAACAGATTTTCCTCTAGGATTTTGCTTGTGCTTAGCTCTATTCCGTTTATTTTTATCCTCAAAAACTCCCTAGTCCTTAACGATTACAAGCATACCCATAACATGATGCATCCACTAAGTATTCAGTAATGTGTTGTGTTGGATTTGGCCCAAACATAACACTTTGTATTCAGGACAAAAAGTGAATTGCTTTACCACGTTCTTTGCAGTATTACTTTAGCGCCTTGTTGCAAACAGGATGCATGTTTTGGAATATTTTTATTCCCTACAGGCTTCCTTTTTTCACTTAATATTATGGATTAACTACGATGTCGTTGATCCATTCTCAGTTTTCTCCTATCACAGTCATTAAACTCTAACTGTTTTAAAGTCATCATTGGCCTCATGGTGAAATCCCTGAGCGTTTTCTTTCCTCTCCAGCAACTGAGTTAGCAAGGACGCCTGTATCTTTGTAGTGACACAAAATCTAAATTTAACCATTTTAAATTCTGTATATGCACTGTTGGTTAAGGGCTGTAAGTAAGCATTTCACTGTAATGTCTGCACCTGTTGTATTCGGCGCATGTGGCCAATAAAATTTGATTTGATTTGATATCATCCTGACTAATTTACCCTCTAAATACACCTCCGCTGTCTTCAACCAGGATCTCAGCGATCACTGCCTCATTGCCTGCGGCCGTAATGGGTCCGCAGTCAACGACCAACCCTCATCACTGTCAAACGCTCCCTAAAACACTTCAGCGAGCAGGCCTTTCTAATTGACCTAGCCCGGGTATCCTGGATGGATATTGACCTCATTCTGTCAGTAGAGGATGCCTGGATGTTCTTCAAAAGTGCTTTCCTCTCCATCTTAAATAAACATGCCCAATTCAAAAAATTCAGAACTAAGAACAGATATAGCCCCTGGTTCACCCCAGACTTGACTGCCCTTGACCAGCACAAAAACATCCTGTGGCGTACTGCATTAGCATCGAACAGCCCCCGCGATATGCAACTTTTCAGGGAAGTCAGGAACCAATATACACAACAGTTAGGAAAGCAAAGGCTAGCTTTTTCAAACATAAATTTGCATCCTGTAGCACTAACTCCAAAAGTATTGGGACACTGTAAAGTATTGGGACACTGTAAACCTAGCCTCAGTGCAGTGGGTAGCGGGGAGGAGGTGCTTTTATTCTCCATGGAATTTACAGTGTCCCAAAACTTTTTGGAGTTAGTGCTACAGGATGCAAATTTCTGTCACCACCGATAAATCTACGATAATCGAGAATTTCAATAAGCATTTTGCTATGGCTGGCCATGCTTTCCACCTGGCTACCCATACCCCGGCCACCGGCTCTGCACCCTCCGCTGCAACTTGCCCATGCCCGCCCCGCTTCTCCTTCACCCAAATTCAGACAGCTGATGTCCTGAAAGAGCCGCAAAATCTGGACCCCTACAAATCAGCTGGGCTAGACAATCTGGACCCTTTCTTTCTAAAATTAGCCTCAGAAATTGTCGCAACCCCTATTACTAGCCTTTTCAACCTCTCTTTCGTATCGTCTGAGATCCCCAGAGATTGAAAGCTGCCGCGGTCATCCCCCTCTTCAAAGGGGGTGACACTCTAGATCCAAACTGTTACAGACCTATATCCATCCTACCCTGCCTTTCAAAGTATTTGAAAGCCAAGTTAACAAACAGATCATCGACCACTTCGAATCCCATCGTACCTTCTCCACTATGCAATCTGGTTTCCGAGCTGGTCATGGGTGCACCTCAGCCACGCTCAAGGTCCTAAACGATATTATAACCGCGATCGATAACAGACAGTACTATGCAGCCGTCTTCATCGACCTGGCCAAGGCTTTCGACTCTGTCAACCACCGCATTCTTATTGGCAGACTAAATAGCCTTGGTTTCTCTAATGACTGCCTCGCCTGGTTCACCAACTACTTCTCAGATACAGTTCAATGTGTCAAATCGGAGGGCCTGTTGTCTGGACCTCTGGCAGTCTTTATGGGGGTGCCACAGGGTTCAATTCTCGGGCCGACTCTATTCTCTGTGTATATCAATGATGTCGCTCTTGCTGCTGGTGACTCTCAGATCCACCTCTACGCAGACGACACCATTTTGTATACATCTGGCCCTTCATTGGACACTGTTAACAAACCTCCAAACGAGCATCAATGCCATACAACACTCCTTCAGTAGCCTCCAACTGCTCTTAAACACTAGTAAAACTAAATGCATGCTCTTCAATCGAACGCTGCTTGCACCCGCCCGCCCGACTAGAATCACTACTCTCGGCGGGTCTGACTTAGAATATGTGGACAACTACAAATACCTAGGTGTCTGGTTAGACCGTAAACTCTCCTTCCAGACTCACATTAAGCATCTCCAATCCAAAGTTAAATCTAGAATCGGCTTCCTGTTTCGCAACAAAGCCTCCTTCACTCATGCTGCTAAACATGCCCTCGTAAAACTGACTATTCTACCGATCCTTGACTTCGGCGATGTCATTTACAAAATAGCTTCCAACACTCAACTCAGCAAATTGGATGTAGTCTATCACAGTGCCATCCGTTTTGTCACCAAAGCCCCATATACTACCCACCACTGTGACCTGTACGCTCTTGTTGGCTGGCCCTCACTACATATTAGTCGCCAAACCCACTGGCTCCAGGTCATCTATAAATCACTTCTAGGCAAATCCGCCTTATCTTAGCTCATTGGTCACCATAGCTACACCCACCCGTAGTCTGCGCTCCTGCAGGTATATCTCACTGGTCATCCCCAAAGCCAACACCTCTTTTGGCCGCCATTCCTTCCAGTTCTCTGCTGCAAATGACTGGAACAAACTACAAAAATCTCTGAAGCTGGAGACTCTTATCTCCCTCATTAACTTTAAGCATCAGTTGTCAGAGCACCTTACTGATCACTGCACCTGTACACAGCCCATCTGAAATTAGCCCACCCAACTACCTTATCCCCATATTGTTATTTATTTTGCTCATTTTCACCCCAGTATCTCTATTTGCACATCGTCTCTTGCACATCTATCTCTCCAGTGTTAATACTAAATTGTAATTATTTTGCACTATAGCCTATTTATTGCCTTACCTCCATAACTTACTACATTTGCACACACTATATATAGATTGTCTATTGTGTTATTGACTGTACGTTTTGTTTACCCCATATGTAACTCTGTGTTGTTGTTTTTATCGCACTGCTTTGCTTTATCTTGGCCAGGTCGCAGTTGTAAATGAGAACTTTGTTCTCAACTGGCTTACCTGGTTAAATAAAGGTGAAATAAAAAGAAATAAAAAAGTAGGGTGCCATTTCCAGCCAGCCTGAGCCACTCTTCACCACCCCCACTGAGTCATATACAGTGTCTTCAGAAAGGATTCACACCCCTTGACTTTTTCCACATGTTGTTGTAAGAGCCTGATTTTAAAATGGATTCCATTGAGATACACACGATACCCCATAATGTCAAAGTGGAATTATGTTTTTAGACATTTTTACCAATTGATTAAAAATGAAAAGCTGAATGGGTGTGAAAACGTATGTAAATGACATATTTCTGTATTTCATTTTCAATACATTTCTGAAACATGTTTTCACTTGTCATTATGGGGTATTGTGTATAGGTGGGTGAGAAAATAAATCCATTTAATCGATTTTGAATTCAGGCTGGAACGCAACAAAATGTGGAATAAGTCAAGGGGTTCGAATACTTTCTGAAGGCGCTGTAATAGTAGAGGGTTGCGTCCCAAATGGCAGCCTATTCCCTATGTAGTGCACTAGGTCAATGGTAGTCAATGGTAGTGCACTAAATAGAGCATAAGGTGCCATTTGGGACTCAAGGAGTATTCGAATGCTCCTAGGGGTTGTACTCTACAGCGCTAAGAGGAAATTAGCATAGAAAACGCTTGACAGTGGGACACTTAAATGACTGTATAATGGTTTTGTAATTTAAAAAGCAATTTTAGAATATTTTTTACCTGCTCTTCTCTAGAAGGCATTGCTGCTCCTTTTTCGTACTTTTAAAATCTGTGGCATGTGGAGGAATTTTAATGGCGGTAACTATTTAACTGCAGACGAGGGTCTCGCCAGCTTTTTAAAGCCTTTAGGGCATGAATTCATTATAATAAAGTATCGTAATAACACTGAAACTATCTGCTGAATTCTATTATTTTAAATATCTTAATCAACAACTAAAGGCCACATGGACAATTTGTCTCGCTACACCACCGCTTAATAGAATGACTGGGTCTCTGAATCTAATCCATGTTGTGGTCTCTGTGTGTTGGTGCACATGTGTTTCTGCCTCTGGGTATTTGCATAAAGGAAGTGAGTGTCTGAAGGGTGGAGTCTAATATAGAATGGGCTTATTGTTTATGGATATCTTCAGGATAAAATGTATATGGCTGTGAGAACTCTCTCTCTCTGTCTCTCTCTCTCTCTCTCTCTCTCTCTCTCTCTCTCTCTCTCTCTCTCTCTCTCTCTCTCTCTCTCTCTCTCTCTCTCTCTCTCTCTCTCTCTCTCTCTCTCTCTCTCTCTCTCTCTCTCTCTCTCTCTCTCGGGGCTTGGTGTCAAATCACCATCCACTACTTGTAATGGAACAGCCTCCAAATACAACCCTCCTATCAAAACTGTTTTAGTGTCTAAGACATTACTAGCCTGGTCTCAGGTCTGTTTGTGCTGTATAGTCAACAATGACCCTTGATCTGGAGACAAACATATCTGGGACCAGGCAGCTCTGCTGTGCTGTTTCACTACTGAACCATGCTTAACCATCCTCTCTCCTCCCTCTCCCCTCTCTACTCCCTCTCCCCTCTCTCATCTCCTCTCTCCTCCCTCTCCCCTCTCTCCTCCCTCCCCCCTCTCCTCTCCCTCTCTCCTCCCTCTCCCCTCTCTACTCCCTCTCCCCTCTCTCATCTCCTCCCCTCTCCTCTCTCCTCCCTCTCTCTCTACTCCCTCTCCCTCTCCCTCCTCCCCCTCCTCTCCTCCCTCTCCCTCTACTCCCCTCCCCTCTCTCATCTCCCCCCTCTCTCCCCCCTCTCCCCCTCCTCCCCCCCCCCTCTCTACCCCCCCTCCATCCCCCCCCCCCCCCCCCCACCCCTCCCCTCCCCCTCCCCCCCTCCCTCTACCCCCTCCCACCCTCTCCCCCTCCCCCCCCCTCCCCCTCTCTCCTACTCCCTCCCCCCCCTCCCCTCCCCCCCTCCACCCCCCCACCCCCCCTCTCTCCCTCCCCCCCCCCCCCCCCCACTCCCTCTCCCTCCTCACCCCCTCCCCCTCCTCCCTCCCCCCTCTCCCCTCCTCACCCCCCCTCTCATCCCTCCCTCTCTCCCCCCTCCCCCTCCCCCCCCTCCTCTCTACTCCCTCTCCCCTCTCTCATCCCCCCCCCCCTCCTACTCCTTCTCCTCTACTCCCCCCCCCTCTCTCATCCCTCCCTCCTCCCTCTCCCCCCCTCCCTCCCTCCCCTCCATCTCCCCTCTCACTCCCTCCCTCCTCTCTCCTCCCTCCCTCTCTACCCCCCTCCCCTCCTCCCTCTCTCCCTTCCCCTCCACCCCCCCTCCCCCTCCCTCTCCCTCTTACTCCCTCCCCCCCCCCTCTCTCCCCCCCCCCTCCTCCCCCCCCCCCTCTACTCCCCCTCCCCCCCCCCTCCCCCCTCCCCCCCCCCTCTCCCCCTCCCTCCCCTCCCCCTCCCCCCCCCCCCCCCCCTCCCTCTACCCCCCCCTCTCTCCTCCCTCCCTCTCTCCTTCCCTCTCTCCTCTCCTCCTCCCCCCCCCCCCTCTCTCCTCTCCTCCCTCTCTCCTCTCCCCTCTCTACTCCCTCTCCCCTCCTCCTCCTCCCCCCCCTCCCCTCTCTCTCCTCTCTCCCCCCCTCCCCTCCCCCCCTCTCCCTCCCTCTCTCCCTCCTCTCCTCCCTCTCTCCTCTCCTCCCTCTCTCCTCTCCCTCTCCTCCTCTCTCCCTCTCTCCTCTCCTCCCTCTCTCCTCTCCTCCCTCTCTCCTCTCAGCTGTGGAACAACTACTTCCACCTTGCCGTGGCGTATCTTACCCAGGAGTCCTTGCAGCTTGAGAACTTCTCCAGCGACAAACGAGCCAAGATCTTCCAGACGTGAGTACATTACCAATGTCTCTCACAAAAAAACACACACACACACACACACACACACACACACACACACACACACACACACACAAACATACACATGCGTACCCAACGGACAGTGTAGTATACAGACTCACTCTCAAACACTAGGGATCTTTAAGAATTTACCCCACTGAGGAGCCTCTCTGGGCTTATAATCACCATCCTATAGCATCACTGGAGGCTGTTAGACTGGGCTGGTTAGACTCAGAACAAGCCAGGTCTCTCTCCCTGGGGCTTGTAGAGTAGTGGGACTTAGCTGGTGTTCACACCTCAGGGATCAGCCTAAGGCAGGGAGGCCTACTAGAAGCTGAATTCAGGGTTAAATGATCTGACCTGCACTTGTCTTTTCTTACGAGCACTGACTTTGCTGATAGCGGCTTTATTGAGGAAAACATTTGACTGGCTATGACTGATATGTGATTGTATTGCCTAGCTACCTTAAGAGGAATGCGCTATGGAAGTCGCTCTGCAAAGGAGTGTCTGCTAAATGACTCAAATGTAAATCTAACTCAGAGCCTTGGATCTCAATATAAGGCTCTGCTCTAACCTATTCAATAGCTATGTCCTCACAACCTTTTCAGAGCCAATATACTTTTTTATATTTCATCCCACGCTAGATATTAAGGTGTGGTGAGATTACAGTTTCATATCTCATTTAGTGACTCTGTACAGAAAACTGTGGGTGGCTGACGACTCAAATACTTAAGTCAGTATTCCTATGGAACTCATTTATGCCATATCTTCAGAAATTCGCTCATAATAAGATTTCTCCGAACTGCGAATCAGAGTAGTTTAATTACTATCCATTATCTACTCTATATCCACAAAAAGTATTTCATCAGCAGAAAGAGTTTATAGTCAGGTCAACAGAAATCTGTTATGTAGCCAAGTGTGTTAAATGTTTCTGGGCCAAAAGCTGAGTCTCTCCTCTCTCTCTCTCTCTCTCTCTCTATCTACTGTCATGGGGCTCTGTGGGGTCTGTTTGTGTTTGTGAACAGAGCCCCAGGACCAACTTGCTTAGGGGACTCTTCTCCAGGTTCATCTCTCTGTAGGTGATGGCTTTGTTATGGAAGGTTTGAGAATCGCTTCCTGTTAGGTGGTTGTAGAATTTAACGGCTCTTTTCTGGATTTTGATAATTAGCGGGTATCGGCCTAATTCTGCTCTGCATGCATTATATGCAGAGTCTCAATTTGGTGTTTGTCCCATTTTGTGAATTCTTGGTTGGTGAGCGGACCCCAGACCTCACAACCATAAAGGGCAATGGGTTCTATAACTGATTCAAGTATTTTTAGCCAGATCCTAATTGGTATGTCAAATTTTATATTCCTTTTGATGGCATAGAAGGCCCTTCTTGCCTTGTCTCTCAGATCGTTCACAGCTTTGTGGAAGTTACCTGTGGCGCTGATGTTTAGGCCGAGGTATGTATAGTTTTTTGTGTGCTCTAGGGCAACGGTGTCTAGATGGAATTTGTATTTGTGGTCCTGGCAACTGGACCTTTTTTGGAACACCATTATTTTTGTCTTACTGAGATTTACTGTCAGGGCCCAGGTCTGACAGAATCTGGGCAGAAGATCTAGGTGCTGCTGGTTGGGGACAGAAGCACCAGATCATCAGCAAACAGTAGACATTTGTCTTCAGATTCTAGTAGGGTGAGGCCGGGTGCTGCAGACTGTTCTAGTGCCATCACCAGTTCGTTGATACAGTGGGGGTGAAAAAAGTATTTAGTCAGCCACCAATTGTGCAAGTTCTCCCACTTAAAATGTTTTACATAGGTACACGTCAACTATGACAGACAAAATGAATTTTTTTTCCAGAAAATCACATTGTAGGAATTTTTAATGAATTTATTTGCAAATTATGGTGGAAAATTAGTATTTGGTCAATAACAAAAGTTTCTCAATATTTGTTATATACTCTTGTTGGAATGACACAGGTAAACGTTTTTGTAAGTTTCACAAGGTTTTCACACACTGTTGCTGGGATTTTGGCCCATTCCTCATGCAGATCTCCTCTAGAGCAGTGATTTTTTGGGGCTGTCGCTGGGCAACACGGACTTTCAACCCCCCCAAAGATTTTCTATGGGGTTAAGATCTGGAGACTGGCTAGGCACCCAGGACATGAAATGCTTACGAGACCCGTTCGGGCGGTGTGTTTGGGATATTGTCATGCTGAAAGACCCAGCCACGCTTCATCTTCAATGCCCTTGCTGATGGAAGGAGGTTTTCACCAAAATCTCACGAGACATGGCCCCATTCATTCTTTCCTTTACACGGATCAGTCGCCTGGTCCCTTTGCAGAAAAACAGCCCCAAAGCATGATGTTTCACATGCTTCACAGTAGGTATGGTGTCTTTGGATGCAACTCAGTATTCTTTGTCCTCCAAACACGAATGAGCTGAGTTTTTACCAAAAAGTTCTATTTTGGTTTCATTTGACAAGAATTCCCCAATCCCTCTGGATCATCCAAATGCACTATAGCAAACTTCAGACGGGCTGGACATGTACTGGCTTAAGAGGGACACGTCTGGCACTGCAGGACTTGAGTCCCTGGCGGCATAGTGGTTACTGATGATAGGCTTTGTTACTTTGGTCCAGCTCTCTGCAGGATTCACTAGGTCGTGGTTCTGGGAATTTGTCACCGCTCTTGTGATCATTTTGACCCCACGGGGTGAGATCTTGGTGGAGCCCCAGATCGAGGGAGATTATCAGTGGTTTGTATGTTATTTCCTAATAATTGCTCCCACAGTTGATTTTTCAAACCAAGCTGCTTACCTATTGCAGATTAGTCTTCCCAGCCTGGTGCAGGTTACAATGTTTTGGTGTCTTTGACAGCTTTTGGTCTTGGCAGTGGAGTTTGGAGTGTGACTGTTTGAGGTTGTGGATAGGTTATATGATAACAAGTTCAAACAGGTGCCATTAATACAGGTAACAGTGGAGGACAGAGGAGCCTCTAAAGAAGAAGTTACAGGTCTGTGAGAGCCAGAAATCTTGCTTGTTTGTAGGTGACCAAATACTATTTTCCACCATAAT